>NW_028270162.1:30144709-30404638 GCF_037043375.1 Chiloscyllium plagiosum | reverse complement strand
AATCTTCAATTACGATAGTCCCTTCCTCTGAAATTTCTTAAAGCTCTGTACCTATTCAACAAACAATCTGTTCTTTAAACATCTTCAAAAAACATTGTTTCCACCAACCATTTCTCCTCCCTCTTCCCCCACCCACCAACGCACCCTCCTTCAGTGAGTTGATTTGTTTCCTGGGCGCCTCTTTTCACACCTGGTGTTATAGAGGTATTTTTTAAATTGCTGGTATGATCCATATTTTACTGCTTTAAGTTGTACAGGCTTTAAATATTAAACTGTTGGATTTTATGTAAAATACTGTGCTTTGAATTCTAATTATATGGCGTTGCAACACTAGTGTAAGGTAATTATGCTGAGTACTTCTGAACAGATTGTAGATTAAACATCATGTACACACTCATCAGTTTGGTGTCTGTAAACCCAGAACTAGAATATATTAGATGAGATTCCCTTTGGCCCAACAGACCCATTCCCCTACTCTATTTACCCCTAACACTGGGCAATTTAGCATGGCCAGTTCACCTGACCTGCACATCTTTGGATTGTGGGAGGAAACTGGAGCAAACCCACTCAGACACTGGGAGAATAGAACATAGAACAATACAATGCAGAACAGGCCCTTCAGCCCTCTATGTTGAGCTGACCTGTGAACTATTCTCAGCTCGATCCCCTACGCTATCCTATCATCATCCATGTGCTTATCCAAGGATTGTTTAAATCTTCCTAATGTGGCTGAGTTGACTACATTAGCAGGTAGGGCATTCCACGCCCTTACCACTCTCTGCGTAAAGAACTTGCCTCTGACGTCTGTCTTAAATCTATCATCCTCAATTTGTAGTTATGTCCCCTCTTACAAGCTGAAGTTATCATCCTAGGAAAAAGGCTTTCATTGTTTACCCTATTTAATCCTCTGATCATCTTGTATGTCTCTATCAAATCCCCTCTTGGCCTCCTTTCCAATGAGAACAGACCCAAGTGTCTCAGCCTTTCCTCATAAGACCTTCCCTCCAGACCAGGCAACATCCTGGTAAATCTCCTCTGCACCTTTTCCAATGCTTCCACATCCTTCCCGAAATATGCGACCAGAACTGTACACAATATTCCAAGTGCGGCCACACTAGTGTTTAGTATAGTTGCAGCATGATATTGTGGCTCTGGAACTCAATCCCTCTACGTATGAAACCTAGCACACCTGGGTGGCAACTTTCAGGGATCTATGTACATTGAGTCCAAGATTCCTTTGCACATCCACATTATCAAGAATCTTTCCATTGTCCCAGTACTTTGCCTTCATGTTATTCTTCCCAAGGTACATCACTTCACATTTAGCTGCATTGAATTCCATTTGCCACATCTCAGCCCAATTCTGCAGTTTATCTAAGTCCACCTGCAACCTGTAACATTCTTCCAAACTGTCCACTACTCCACCGACTTTAGTGTCATCTGCAAATTTTCTAATCCATCCAGCTATGCCTGCGTCTTTGTCATTTATGAAAATGACAAAACAGCAGCGGTCCCAAAACAGATCCTATATCAACACATAGGCCTCCTTCTTCTGTTTAACATTGGAAATGGGTGGGAGCTTTGGATGAGATCAGGGAAGGTTCCGTTTATAAAGAAACAACAAAGTTTTTGACTAATGTATTTAGAAATGATAATTTAACAATGTCTTTAAACTTGTGCAGGGTAAATGCCATTGCTTAAATTGGGTGGTTAAAATGTATTATTTACTTTTTATCTTCTCCTCAATGGTAATTATAACTTCATTCAAGTTGAATTAAAACTATAATATACTTTAGATGGTTACATTCTTAACCTAAAGACTGGGTATGTTGGGGGCGAAGAGGAATGTGTTGGTGGTTGTGCACTGAATATGCAGAAGAGTTTTGGGTTATACACTAGCTATAGGGCATATTGGCACTAAATATTTCATTGTCAAGTGAAATATAGTTTATTTTAATATTAAAGATACCAATCTGAAATGTAATACTATACTCCTCTCGTTTGTACAGTTGGTGACAAGGTTCCTGCTGACATCAGACTGACTTCAATTAAGTCAACAACCCTAAGAATAGATCAATCTATTCTTACAGGTAATGTCATGTTACTTTTCAATGTGTTAAATAATTTTATTGTATAACTTGAAATTCTTGGTCATAAATTCAACTGTTGTTTTTCCTTTTGCTGATAGTACCCTGCATTATTTATTTTCACCCTTTTTCTGCTCATTCAACTGCTTGGTGGACTGGGCAAATTCTACCCCGCAACTGTTCCCAAATTGAACTGTTTGTATTCTGTGCAAAGATACAAAGTAGTACACTTCTCTATAGGCCATCTCCATAGAAACGTGGCATAGTCTAAAAAATGCTGGCCCTGCCAGAGAAACTCCACGCCTCGAGAATGAATTTAAAAAAGACTTGGATCCTTCAAAAAAAACGAAGTAAACTAATGATCTTTTATCTTGAAAATAGTGTTGATTTAATGAACTGTGTAAACATTTTTAACATGTTTAAATGAGCTTAACATCTGTCTTTAGATTTTTTTTTGATCCCGCCAAAAAGTCCTTTTGCATACAAAGGTACCCTTAGGCTCTTTGATCTGGGAACAACACAGATAATTTTAGTTCTTTACCGAATAACTGTAGACCTCCTATTCCTGCCAATAGTTTAGAGGTGACTCATCCATTGTTCAAGTTTTCTCACTTTCAACTCTGGACTTATTTATTAAATGCATATTACTTTTTGAAATAGTGCAGGTGTGTTTACCAGCTTCTGGAAAAAAAAGACTTTCCATTTACCTATATTGAAATTCAATTCCTAAATTGAAAAGTTACTTCCTAAAATCTGACATAATTACAAAGTCAGACACGGCAACATCCTGCATTAAATTTCATCTGCATGCCTATCTACTCCAGCAGCTTGCCAATGCTCTTGCAGTTGGTCGCTATCCTTCCCACGGTTTTACTTTTTTACTTCCAAGTTTTATGTCAACAGCAAATTTTGAAATTAGGCCTTTTGCGTCCAAGTCTAAATCAATAATCTGTTGAGAAACTGTACTGCATGTGCTAATAACAAATCCTGTGAAATCTGCACCTTGTCTGAGAAACAGACAACCAACAGTCAGCCAACTTTTGTATCCCTACTACTGCTATCTATTTTATTCTGTTGACTTGTCAGCATTGAAGTCTGTTACATGACTCATCAAAAGGCCTCAAAGTCCATGTACACTGCATTAGCCATGTGGGCGTATAGTGGTTATTGCATTGTGGTAAAAGCAGCAGTGGTACACATTTAAGTCATCAGCAGAGATTGCTGCTGCATGAAGCAGTATTGCTTGATGGTGAAAACTTCAGGGTCTTTTGGTGAAGCGGTAGTGTCCCTACCTCTGGGTCAGAAGGTCTTGGTTCAAGTTGCAACTGCTTGTAAAGGTGTGTCTGAGCAGGTTGATTACAAATACACTGTCAAATTTTATTCCCTCAACACTGTTAGCTCATTAAAAATCTTAATCAAGTTAGTTAACCATGAGTAGTTTAAATTGCAATGTACAGAATCTGGAATATAGGTAAAACGGAAAAGAATAATTGTGCATAGAAAAGACAATTTCAAGATTTAAACTTGAAATATTTTGATAGCTAGTTGCATACATTGCAACTTCCTACAAATCTAATTTCAAATTGATTTCACTTAACCAAACATTGGACTAAATTTTGATTTTATTGATTTACATTGCTTCATTTAAATTATTGGATACTTGCAATTCTCAAACACACTGCATTATTAGTGTTGTAATATTCAGCCGATCTGTAACATTTTAGTATAATTTAACAAAGATAAAATGGACGTGAAGAACATTTAAGAATTCTTCAAACTTTTGGCAAACAGACATCCAGCTACGTTATGTATAGAAAATGACCTGGTCTCTCCGTGGCTTACGTTGAGTCAAAAGGTTTACCTATGTTGGTTCTAAAACTTGATATTTTGCAGTCTTGTCTGCTTACGTGCAGGTGTCCCCTTCATAATGAAAGGACAACTTGGATCTGGGTGACAGTTAAATATTTCTTTCTCATGTTTTTTCTCTTGCCTAGGTGAATCTGTGTCGATCATCAAGCACACTGATCCAGTACCTGACCCTCGTGCTGTGAATCAAGACAAAAAGAATATGCTATTTTCTGTAAGCCACTTGACTATCTAGATTTAAAATGCCTCTGATCTCCAGCACCTCCAGGTCCTCACTTTCTCCTATATTAAAATGCACCCCTACTTAAGAATAGGCAATGCTTTCAAGCTGTCACAACCCAAATACTCATCTCTACTTATCATAAGATTATAAATTCAAAAATAAAAAGCCACTTTCACCCTTCAGTTATCAAATCGGTTATACTGGAATTCACTTATTATGGCAATTTTATTTTTATTTTCCCAGCATAATGTAATTTTAAATTGAATTTTAACTACCTTGAACTTTAAGTAGGACACACTCTCTCTAGTAAAGCAAATTTGTTTAAACTTTCCTAATATTTTTTACTCCTTCCGTGTCTCAGACAGAAATTACAGGCACATATAGTTTCAGTCTGTTGCTGTTTATACGTACAAAACCAAACCATTCAGTAGTAAAGAGTAGCTCTAAATGAAGACTGATGCCAAGAAATTGCTTTGGCTCAGGGGCTTAATATTGTAGGATTGACCTGCTGCCATAATCTTCTGGACAGTATTCAAATATGATAGAATGTTAACATGTTTTTAATATTTTGCCATCTTTGTTGCATATATAATACTGAATTTTTTACAGGAGAGAAGTGGGAATGCAAGTTTGTTTTCTATTTCAAATGCCAATTCTACAATTGAAGACTTTCAGATTTCTCCCCAAGCTGATCTTAAGGCTGTAGGTCTTGGCATAGCCAGCGGCAACAGTAGAAAATGTGCCAGATTAAAATTGATCACAGATTTAATGCATTAACCAAAGTGGGTTTTCCAACTGGAGCTCTTTTGATTTGCCAAGGAAATATTGAATTTATAATCCCACTGTTTCTTTACTGTTTGTTCCTGGTTTTTGACATGACGGTATGTTATACTATAATTGTCAGGATCGAGTTCAGATTTGAATCTTCACTTGATTTCTGATCTCTTGCTGTCTTAAAGGCTGTAAGGTGAGTGTTAGTTGAATGTGCCTGCCAGTATTACATTCAGTTTTCTATTAAAAGTCCGGTAAAATAAAAACAGGTAAAGCATTTTCTTCCCTTTCTTTAGTGTATTTAATGGCTGTAACTTGTGGTGTGTTGTGACAGAGATGATTACCAGGCTCACTTAATTGTAAGAGGACCCAGAGCAGTGGTCCAAACACAAAAGCCACCTCTATCTCACTAACATTCACAGAGGGTTGCTCCCCCATATCCCACTTTCACTGACTTGTGCTCTAATCCTGGACCTTGGATGGGTCCAGGGCTGTTTTCCCTGGAGCATCGGAGGCTGAGGGGTTTATAAAATCATGAGGGGCACGGATAGGATAAATAGACAGTCTTTTCCCTGGGGTGGGAGAGTCGAGAGGGGAAAGATTTAAAAGGGACCTAAGGGGCAACTTTTCCGTGCAGAGGGTGGTGCATATATGGAATGAGCTGCCAGACAAAATGGTGGAGACTGATACAATTACAACTTTAAAAAGGCACCTGGATGGGTATATGAATAGGAAATATTTAGGATGATACGGACCAAGTGCTGGCAAATGGGGCTAGACTGGTTTAGGATATCTGGTCAACATGGACAAGTTGGACTGATGGATCTGTTTCTATGCTGTATGTCTCTGACTCAATGATGTTGATGGCAGTGCCAAGCTGTTACCTCTCCATTGGTCAGTAGTTCTCAACAGGCAGGACTTTCTTTGCTGAAGAGCCTTTGATAGAACCCCCAGAACCGTAGGAAAAGCCTGCACACTCATCTTAAACATGATCCCTGTCAGCCTGGCACAATCCTGTTCATTGAGTGTAAAATGAAGTCTTACATGGATTCTTTTGGGATCAATTTTAGTGCATTTACATTTGTGCTCTTTTGAATTCACATTAGCATTCATTCCTTGAATTCTTGGTCTTTGTGTGAACTGGTAATCTATATTGGGTTACTGATCATTTAGTGCTGATAAGTATAAGCTGGAAAGCTAATATCCTTATATCTCAAAGTCCAAAATTCTGAGTTTTATAAATTTAACTTTAGATATATCACTAAAATTTACTATATTTTTTTAAAGTGGCACTTTGAGGAGGATCATTTAAGATTTTAATTCATCTTGATTTTTAAATGGTGCCATTTACGCAATTCTAACTGTATAATTTCATGGTCGCAATGTGTCTGGCAAAAGTAGATCCTCGATTCTGAATTCGAAACAGTCCACTGCAAAGTTATTTTGCTGAACTGCCAGTTCATGGGGAAGGCATTGTCATAATATTCAACACTCATTAGTCCAGGTGTACTGTCTTAGTGGACCACTTGGGCCACTGGTTTTATACACTTTGTTTTGATATAGTTTCCAGAAACTGGCATCCCTTTAACCAATTTGCAGAATTCTGCTTCTCCAGTGACACAGGAGTCCCTGCACTTACGGGCTGAACCTACCATCTGAACTCTCCCACAGATGGTCTTCTCCATAATCCAATCTATAAGGGAGAGAACAAATGTAACTTCAGCTGTTTACTCTGGGTTGCTGCAAGCCACATAAAAAAAATCTTCTTAGTTAGCCTCTCATTTTCCCTCTGGTTATCAATTTTGAAATTTTATCATCTGCTCATAAGCTAAAGCTGCTCACCTAATCTAATCGCGCAAATTTTAATTTTGAACTTGAACACTCCCCCACCCCATAACCAAATTACAGCTTGCAATTAAAAATCAAATTTTGAGCATGAGTGCTCCCAGTTAAATTGTAAAGCTGTCTTTGATTTAAACAATCCTATAAAAATCAAGTTTTTGTTTCTGGCTGTTGTATGGCACTTGGTTTGAATGCTTACATTTTGAAGATTTATCCATCAATATGGAAGAGCAGATCTTTGCAAACTGAGAATTACTAAATTTGAAATAGGTGAATCTATTGATAAAAGATGATTTAGGAGAGAGAGTTTATAGGTCAGGTAGTTGGGGATTGCAGGGTGCTTGTAGTTCATGGATGATGGTGTGAATTTTTTTGTATAAGAATATACTCAACTAGTTTGAGTTTCTTTGCTGTTTGTTTCTCAATCTGGTACAAGTAAGCATTGTTGAGAGGTCTTGATTTTGGTAGTCATCTCCTTGCTAGGCATATGCCTATACTTGACTACCATGTCAGTCACCCATCTCAAGACATAGAGGAAAGAGTACTGTAACCAGCTGAACTATGATGAAAACTGTAGAACTGCTCATGCTCACAGGCCAACCAACATGAATGCTGTAAATTGAACAGTGGCACAAGTCTCAATGTTTGATTAGATGGCTGTCACTAAGTTTACATTCTTGAATGTGAGCCTTTGGAGGGAAAATTGATTTCTGGAATATCATAGAACGTAGAAGAATACAGCACAGAGCAGGCCCTTCAGCTCACAATGTTATGCTGAGGATTAGTCCATAATCTAAATTAAAATAACCTACCCTACGCACCCCTAAATTCACTGCTGCCGATTTGCATATCCTGGTAGTGTTTTGAAACTTAACTATATCTATAAATTATAATTGGATGTCACGGCTAGCTTTGGGGAGTAGTATTTGGATTATCTATTTGACTTTTTCGTATTTGAAAAGACTTTTTCTTTTCCTCTTTTAGTAGAAGTTTTTTTCCAACTATACTCTGATCCTGAAATTTTTTTCAGGAATATTATCCCTTTTGTATATTACAATGCATCTTTTTTGGTGTTATCTAATGTTTTATCAACCTCAAGTAAATGTAAGTCACAACACGATGGCCTGGGATAATCGTGGAAGATCATTTTAAATGGGCCAACTACCCTTAAGTTCTTCATTAATCTTAGTGTGGTTTGAAGACAACTTTAATTACTTGAATATTCTTGATGAAATTTATTGATGTTTTGAATTATTCCTTATGTATGAAGCCATGAATTATAAAGTCATACAGCATGGAAGCAGACTTGTCCCTGCCAACCAGACATTCCAATCTGACCTAGTCCTGTTTGCCAGCATTTGGCCCATATGCTTCTAAACCCTTCCTATTCATGTTCCCATCCACATGCCTTTTAAATGTTGTAATTGCACTTGCTACCTCCACTTCCTCTGGCAGCTCGTTCTCTACATGCACTACTCTCCTACTTTTTAAAAAAAACCTTTCCCATCTCTCCTTTAAACCTATATCCTCTAGGTTTGGACTCATCCACCACAGGAACAAGATTTTAGTTGTTCACCCTATCTATGCCCTTCGTGATTTTATAAACCTTTGTAAGGTTTCTCTCAGCCTCTGAAGCTCCATAGAGAAAAGCCCTAGCCTAATCTCTTCCTTAACTCAAACCCTCCGATCCCAGCAATATCTTTCTGCCACCATCTCGAGTGTAACAACATCCTTCCTATAGATGGACAACTAGAATTGAGCACAGTGCTGTAAAAGTGGCCTCACCAATGCCCTGTACAGCTACATGATGTCCCAAGTGTGCCAAATGCTGCTTTCTTCCCCTGTCTCCCTACACCACCTCTTTCAAGCAAATATGCAACCGAATCTCTTGGTCTCTTTGTTCTGCAGTGGTCTCTAAGCACTACTATTAACTGTATAAGTCCTGCCCTGACTTGCCTTACAAAAATGCATTACCGCATTTATTAAACTCCATTTGCCACTCATCAGCCAATTGGTCCATTAATCAAGATCCTGTTGTACATGGGCATAATCTTCACTGTCCACTACATCTCTCACATTTTGGTGTCATCTGCAAACGTTCTAACCATACCTCTCTTATATTCACATCCAAATCATTTATGTAAATGATGAAAGGCAGTGTACCCAGCATTAATCCTTGTGTCACACTGCTGGTCATAAACCTCCAATCCAATCTGAAAAGCAACCACACCCTCTGTCTCCTATCTTCAAGCCAATTTTGTATCCACATGGCTAGGTCCCCCAGATCCCATGTGATCTAACCTTACAACCAGTCCACCATATTGAAAGCTTTGCTGAAATTCATGTAGACAACATCTATTGCTCTGCCTTCATCAATTTTCTGTCACCTCTTCAAAACACTCAGTCAAGTTAATGAGATGTCTTTGCGCATGGGAAACCACATGTTGACTATCCCAAATCAGTCCTTGCCTTTACAAATGATTGGTATTGCATACACAATCAAATTGTTCAGGATGCCAACCAACCTTGTGTTTAGTGAAGTGGTAGAGATGATACCTGAATGAATAGATATAACAAGTACAAACACAACGGAAAGTTTTTATTTGTTAATGGAATGTGGTTGTCACTGGAAAGGCTATCATTTGTAACTTATCATATAATAAAGTCAAACTGAGGGACTTGGGCCATTACAGACGTCGGTTTAGAGTTCTCTTGCTGTCAGTCTGGGCTCACATGTAGGCCACACTTGGTACGGATAGTAGATTTTTCACTTCATGTTAGTGAGCTCAGTGCTTTAGTTTCATAGTCACTTACTGAAACTAAGTGACTTTTCTAGATCTATTATGTGAATTTAAATTTTGCCAGCTGCTGTGGTAGGATTTGAATCCATGAATCTCCTCAGGCTATTTGGATTATTAATCTGGTGAACATTACCATGACACCAATATCACCTTTGTGAATTTTCTCTTGATTACTGATTAAACTGCTGTGTATTTCTAGTTTGTTTAGTAATTAGCTGTTCTGTTAATATATGACTGTCCGTGTAAACTCCACACATTCTCCCAGTGTCTGCGTGGGTTTCCTCTGGATGCTCTGGTTTCCTCCCACAATCCAAAGATGTGCAGGCCAGGTGAATTGGCCATTCTAAAACTGTCCATAGTGTTGGGTGCATTAGTCAGAGGGAAATGGATCTGGGTGGGTTACTCTTCAGAGGGTCGGTGTGGACTTGTTGGGCCGAAGGGATTGTTTCCACACTGTAGGTAATCTAATCTAAGGTAGAAGTTGCTAACTCCCCATTTTGAGGTAAAAGTACTGCTTTTTCTCTTGCAGGGTACAAATGTTGCAGCTGGAAGGGCAGTTGGAGTTGTTGTTGCCACTGGTACAAACACAGAAATTGGAAAAATTCGTGATGAAATGGCAGCAACTGAACAAGAGAGGACTCCACTTCAACAGAAGCTTGATGAGTTTGGTGAACAGCTCTCCAAAGTTATTTCACTCATCTGTATTGCTGTCTGGATCATAAACATTGGCCACTTCAATGACCCTGTACATGGTGGCTCCTGGATCCGTGGTGCCATTTATTATTTTAAGATTGCAGTTGCTCTAGCTGTTGCTGCTATTCCAGAGGGTTTGCCAGCTGTTATTACTACCTGCCTGGCCCTCGGCACGAGGCGAATGGCAAAGAAGAATGCTATAGTGCGGAGTTTGCCTTCTGTTGAAACGTTGGGTTGCACTTCTGTTATCTGTTCTGATAAAACTGGTACTCTCACTACAAATCAGATGTCTGTCTGCCGGGTACGTGTTTTTACAGCACATTTTGGATTATTTTTACATTTTTTTTTAAGCAACTTAAAAGTGCGGGATTGTCTCTGCACTGTTGGCCTCTTTAATATTTGGTGGAATGGAAGGATGGGAAGTGAGAGAATTAAACTCAGAGCGTGGAATTCTTTTCATCTTTCTGAAGCAAAGTTCTATTTTCCTGAAAAATAATTGTCCCAGTCTGCACTTCTTATTAATATTATAGTCCCTTTGTCCTTCAATTGACATTGCAAGTGGGAATTTATGCAACATCCTCTGGAGAGTGCAACTCGAATGGCAAAATGCCAATGAATCAAATTGATGGTGAAATGTATTTTAAATGTTTATCAAACTTAATTATCTGTTTTATGATTAGAATTTTTACATTAGAAATAGATTTAGTTGGCTTTTACTTAGACTGTGGTGTGTCTGCATCATTTTGTTTGGGTTTATTAATGTGTGCTTGCATTAAAAATGTAGCATGTTGCCAAGTTATTTGGTGGTAATTAACCTGAAACATTTTTTAAAAAGTTATTCTTTAGCACAAACTTAATCTCAAGTCACTAACTACAGACAGATCTTGAAACTGTTGAAAGAGTTTAAATTAGTTTATTTGTCCTTTGTGTCATCTTCAGCTTGTAGGATATGTGCAAGATTTATGTGAGCTGTCATACGGTCAAAATTGGCTGCTAAAGTAACCTGATTGTTTGTCTCATGGACTAAAAATGGACTCCTGTGGGAGTACGATTTCTCTACTCCAGCTTGGTGTAAAGAATCTTTTGACCTAGACAGTAAGATTCTCACTGCTTTCTCTGATCTCATGAGGCACTTCCATAGACTAAAATCTTTGCATGTATTAGATTATCTAGGGCTTCATGTACATGTATCTCAATTCTTTAAAACTATTTCCAGAAAAAAGACTTGTGCATGCAGCAAGAGAACTAAATGCTGATCCAATGTTCTTTAACAATCAGTAAAATCTTGTTCTGTAAAAGGAGCTTTGTGTCAGGTAATGCGTTTTGTCATCATTGAGGAATAAATCTTTCTAGTCATTTTGATTTGATCAACAGTTGATATGCTATTCTTCATTTAAACTGTCCATTGCTTTGTGTCATTTTCCTAGATGTTCATTGTTGACAAAGTTGAAGGTGAACAGTGTTTTCTGAATGAGTTTTCAGTAAGTGGCTCCACCTATAGTCCTGAGGGACAAGTGTAAGTACACGTACTCATTCATTTTCAAACTTATTTTTTCAACCTGGAACTTGAACATGTTCAGCTCATTTTAAAAGTATGGGCCAGTTGTCTGTGCACTGTAATCTACCCTAGGTTTTGAAGTGTGTGAATGCATTTAGTATACACCAATTTTCCAAGAAAATGCTTCCACTATAATCAAATTAGATTTTTGTTCCTACATGCCATGGATAATAAAACCAAAAAATAACACTTTTTAGACTATATTGATGTTGGGCACTTGGGAAAATTGATCACAATTGCACAATGCAATTACCATTAATCTAGTGCCTCTTTCTGCAGGGGAGGGTGAAGAGAAGGAAATGAAAACAATTTTTGCTCTTTTTCTTTCCCAAGAGGATGTAGTGGGTGAACCTGATAACGAATAACAGCGTGCAATGCTAATGCAAATAGAGACTTAAACAGGGATGCAACATCTCCAGTAGTGAACTGTCCATCAGAAGGTAATAGAAATGGCAGGATTAGGACATGACCACATATATTTGTATGGTTACAAAGATCTGTGACCTAGTTTTTTTTTTGTGTCCTACCTCGTTTTTGACGATAGAATTCAAAAACTCTTTTTCAGGCTTTATAAATGAAACATGTTCAATACCTACACTCAAATTCAAAATGTGGCGAGTGTAATATGGATAAATTCCTCCTATATCCATTGGACCTTGGTTAAAATCTGATTTCAACAATGTTCAAATAGTAATCAAACTATTTTTTTCAATATTGTATACTTATTTGGGTAAACAAATACCTAGATCCCAAGTTTGTGTGCCCTTTTTGAAATCTAGCACTCCCTTATGATGTTTGGCCCTAATCCAACGAGATAACTAATTTTGATAGATAACCTTTATTTAATCAAAGTATTTGGATTTGCCTCTAGACTTCTGTCATTTGTCAGAGAATGACTTAATCTTGAAGCTAATCATATTAAAGGCAATAACTTTGGATATTTGGGGTGGGAACAAATTATAAATAAATGAAGTTGTCAAATATTATTCAGAAGATGCTGTTACTCAAGGCCTACCTTCCCAACCTTTTTACACCAGAATCTTGTCCCTTAAAACTTTGTTTGAGATTTTTGCAGGCCTATTTGATTATTTATTGGGAAATGTTCAAGAATAAACCAACAACTTTGTACTAAGGTTGTGTGAGAAGATTTTTGTCAGGTAATAATTTAGAAATTTCTAAGCAGAAGAAGCTGGTCATGAAATGAAGGTGCTGTTAATTCCACACTGCTAGTGTCACATGAAACCCTAACCCCCAAAAAAGTTGAAATATATAAAAGCAGTAACTTACATTAATATATTTTGCATGGTTCAGAAATCCCAAAGCAAAACAATGAGTTACTTGCAGTTTAGCCATTAAGCTTCTGCTGACTAGGAATAGACAACTTTATAAGTCCTACAAACATCACAGATAATGGCAAGAAAATAATTTTGAAATTATAATGTTAGTTTGGCGATAACTAAACTAAAACATCAGAAGATCACCCTTTTGCGAAAGGGGTATGCTGTGATTATTTTGCACCCACTGAAGGGGCCAGTATCTTGCTATAATATTGCATCTGAAGGAAGTCTGTCTGCAGCATTCTCTCCATCATGCAATGAAATGTTAATCTAATCTTGTGCTTAAGTCTCTGGAACAGGGCTTGAATCCACAGCCTTATGACTGAGAGGTATGAAACCTATGGCTGTTAATATATATGCAGAAAAAGGAAATTGAGAGTAATTTGTGCTTTGTACCTGAAAGAGTATCCCAACCTACTACATGTAAAATTTTATTACCATTTGTATGTAAGGGAACAATGAAGAAGAGCTCAGGTAAATTTCCCTTCCTGAACCTCTTCCAGACTTGATGCTAACTGAATCATACAACACAGAAACAAGCCCTTGGCTGCCATGTCTTTGCTGACCAACAAAACTAAAATATACTAATCTTTTACCTGCACTTGTTTCATAGCCTGCAATACCCTGCTATTTTAAGTACTAATCCAAATGCTGCTTAAATGTTGTGAGAGTGCCTGCCTCTGCCACCCTCACAGGCAGTGCATTCCATATTTCCACCACCCTCTGGGTGAAACTTTTTGTCCTATCACCCTAAACCACATTACACATTTGCCATTTGGTCTGAGACATGTCTGCTATTGCAAATAAATTCTCATGATATACACGGTCAATGCCTCTTATATTTTTGTATGCCTCGATCAAATTCCGTCAGTCTCCACTGCTCCAGGGAAAACAAACCCAGCCTATCCAGTCTTGCTTCGTGACTGGGACTTTCATCCCAGGCAACATCCTGATGAATCTCCTCTGCACCCTTCCCAATGCTATCATGTCCTTCCTAATTGTGCAGTTCTGGTTGCCACATTTAGTATTCAGTCTGTGGCCTAACCAATGTTTTATAATGTCATTCACACTTTTACATGAAACAATGTCTTTGTCTTTGTTTTTATTATCTCTATTGTATTTGTTCTTTCTAAATTAATTAACTATTTAAAACTTACGTAACTGAATTTCCTGTTTCTGTAATTTTGAATAAATACAGTAAAAGTTAATTTTCAGGAATGAAAACCTAAATATTAGCAAAATGTTCAATCTGCTCTCTTAGAATACAGTTGGAATGAAATAATTCTGGTCACGTGAACTTTAGTTACCAATGCAAGTAAAATTCTTTACCAAGCACACCAAGAGCATTTTTTCGTTATTAATGAGGGAAACAGCTAAGCAGGAATCTGCATTGCTTTAATGGCTTGTTTTAGTTTTTAAATGCTGTCACACATTGAGTAGTATGGTGATCAATATAATGCTGACTTTGGAAAAATAAGTTTCTTTGAAAAATATTAATGTTTTTCTTTTTCAAATGAAAGTGCCAGGTTTTTTTTAATTTCTGACTTACATTTGTGTAAATGTGTGCCTGTATTTAAACCCTTGCCTTTAAATAGCGTCAGAATGGTGCTAATGGGGCAACAAAACCACAGCAACTCGGTCACATTGTTGCCAAAAGTGTCTGATATTGCACCAAGTGATCTTGGATAACTGGGGCATATTTTGCATTTCATTATCTGGAATGGGTGTGACTTCTAAAACTTCAGCAGCACTGCAGTGTAAGTGCCTGTACAGGCAATGCTGTTATTTAGTTCCTGTCTTGAGTTGAAATTGAGCAATGGAGCACATCAGTTGGATCTTACACACTGCAACTGTAAAAGGATCCCCCAGGATGAATAATTGTTTGCAAATCTCAAATGCTTTTAATTTGGATGTGGTGGTTTCCAAAATAAAAATTCAAATTTGCAAAACCTGAATCTGGTTTGAGGCTGTTGCCACTAACACTGCTGTGGCTGCATACAGTTCACTAATTCAGTAGAATAGTCTGGCCTGGAAATCCTAGTTAAATTTAACTTTTGTTTTACAGAGAATTGGATAACAAAGTAGTGAAATGTTCTGACTATGATGGCCTTGTTGAACTGGCAACTATCTGTGCACTTTGCAATGATTCTTCTTTGGATTATAATGAGGTATGAATCTAACATTGAATTACACATTTAACTTCCCATGACTGTACATGTGAGTAGAGGTCATTTCAGCACTGAAAGACTGAAGTTTCATAAAGAGTAAAATGGAATTGGGAGAGAGACCGTATGCAAGAAGTAGATGGGTTATGGATGATATGGTACAAAGGAAGACAGTAGTGATGGTAATGGACACAACAGGACATATTAGTGTTGATATCTATCATCTAATGGGGGGTATTACACTGGGTCAGATTCTGTTTTAAGGGGAGAAGGAAAGTTGAGGATTTTTTTGTCCTGAAGTTGCAGAAAACTTGTTTGTTTGTTTAAGTCTCAAGTTATTGTCATGCCTAGCTGACTAGTCTGGTAGCATATTGGGTAATTGCTACTTGATTGGTCTATCTGTCATGATTTATAGATTTCATCATCTTTGTCTATATTTAAATCTTAAGGTTGCTTTTAAAATAAAGAATAAAATACTGGTGATGGGGAATATGAAGGTTTCCACCCTTAAAGTCTGGCAAAACTTAAAACCCTCTTTGCAGTCAATACTTGAATATTTCATTGTGAGATTGAAATGTAACTCCCTGGTATTTAAAACTGAACACTAAATCTCTCAAGTTAAAACATTTCCCTGCCAGATTGAAACAATAGTAATTGTTCTACATTATAGTTCAAAATCTAATATTTCTTTCCCCAAATCAAAATTACTGTAACCGTGGAAGAGGACTCTAGTTGTCATGTTTAGTAATGTCAGAAATTATTTACTGTGGTTTTACTGTCAATGCTAATTCATTTTGCCTATAATTTTCAGACCAAAGGAGCGTTTGAGAAGGTTGGAGAAGCAACAGAGACTGCCCTTTGTTGCTTGGCTGAAAAAATGAATGTGTTTGATACAGATGTGAAAAATCTATCTAAGATTGAGCGTGCCAATGCCTGCTGCACTGTAAGTTTTTTTTAACTTGTAAGCAGTTTGCTTTTACTGACAGGAAAAAGTTAAATAGAAAATTTAGCTTAAAATATATTTTCTGTTTCTCTAGGTCATCAAACAACTAATGAAGAAAGAGTTCACTCTGGAGTTCTCCAGAGACAGGAAATCGATGTCTGTGTACTGTTCCCCTAACAAACCCACTCGTTCATCTATTGGCAACAAGATGTTTGTTAAGGTAAAATATTAGTACATTTTACTATATGCCCCTCAGATACTGTTGATCATTTTGTAGATTAGATTTTTTAGATTGCATTACAGTGTGGAAACAGGCCCTTCGGCCCAACAAGTCCACACCGACCTGCCGAAGCGCAACCACCCATACCCCTACATTTACTCCTTACCTAACACTACGGGCAATTTAGCATGGCCAATTCACCTGACCTGCACATCTTTGGACTGTGGGAGGAATCTGGAGCACCCGGAGGAAACCCACGCAGACACTGGGAGAACGTGCAAACTCCACACAGTCAGTCGCCTGAGGTGGGAATTGAACCCGGGTCTCTAGCGCTGTGAGGCAGCAGTGCTAACCACTGTGCCACCGTGCCGCCCACCAATGTAGTTTGACATTTCAGTAAATGTTTTATATTTTGACAGATAAATTGGCCACCATATTTACAAGTAGTGCCATGCTGAAGCCTTGTACCATCCCAGTGATGGTTTTGAGCAAACTTGTCGGAGTCTGTTTTGGGCTCATGACCATTACCTACTAATAATCATTTAATTCTGTCAGTTCAAAGTTAATGTTGCATTGAGCACGTCAAATCCGTGCTCTGAAATGGTTAGCAGAAGCAAATCCGTTATCAGAGAGCAAGCTGTCAAAGTATCAGAGAATGGTAGGACCCAAGGGGTCCTATGTTGTACTAAGAATACAGTAACTGTTCTGCTTTTTTCCCCCCCCCCAACAGGGTGCCCCTGAGGGAGTGATTGATAGATGCTCATATGTTCGCATTGGAGCCAGTAAAGTGCCCCTATCGGTGTCGGTCAAAGAGAAGATTTTGTCTGTTGTCAAAGAATGGGGTACTGGGAGGGACACACTTCGTTGCTTGGCACTGGCTACTCTTGATAATCCAGTCAGAAAAGAAGACATGAACTTGGAAGAGTCATCAAATTTCATTAATTATGAAGTTAGTATTGGCATCAGAAAGGACTTTAATGTGTGGCTGTAAACTTTGCGCTGGTAACTACAACTAAAAAGTAAATATTGTCCATTATGTTTAATGAAATGACAATTAATCATATCCAAGTTGCACATAGGAGAGAGCTATCATACAGTAAAGTCTCTCATCCATTCTTTTCAAGCATTCATTACTGTCTCTTCCAAACCTTCCTGAAAGAATTCCAACACCTTTATTTACAAATGCATTATACAATCTTTTGTAAATGATATTGTGCTATTTGTATCTTGTCAAAGAATCTACTGAGCTTTGATAATTAAATGGAACAGTTGGCGAGCCAGTGAGAGTCGATTGTCAGTGGTTATGGATTTGTACAGTTCTAGTATTTTATTATTCATGCATGAGATGTGGACATCACAAGCTGGCCCAGTATTTATTGTCCATCTCCAGTTGCTTTTAAATAACTTGCACCGTGAACCACTGCAGTCAATGTGCTTTCGGTACAATGCTGTTAGGGAGGAAATTCCTAGATTTTGACCCAGCAAATCTAAAGGAACAGTGATATATTACCAAGTCAGAATGTTGAGTGGCTTGCAAGTAGTGGTTTTCCCAAATGTCTGTAGCTTGTCCTTTGAGATGGTAGTGGGCATGGATTTGTAAGATGCTACCTAAAGATTTTTGAGTATCTGCCATGCATACTGCTACTATGGAGTATCGGTGGTGGAGGGAGTGGATGCTTGTGGATGTGGTGCCAACCAAGAGGCCTGCTTTGTCCTGGAAGGTGTCAAGCTTCCTAAGTTTTTTGTTGGAGCAAATGGGGTGTTCCATTACACTGCTGACTTGTGCCTTGTAGATAGATGGTCGGCAGGCTTTGGGAAATCAGAAGGTGATGATTTCCTGCAGTATTCCAAACCTTTGACCTGCTCTTGCAGTTGCTATATCTCTATGGCTAGTCCTGTTCAATTTCTCAACAATGGCAACCCCTAGGATGTTGATAAGGACTCAGTAATGGTAACACAATCGAATTTCAAGGAACAATGGTTAAATTCTCTTGCTGGAGGTAGTTTTTGCCTGGTGTATGTAGCATGGATGTTACTATATATAGATTACAAGATATGATTTGGAGATGTAATGAACAGCTGTCCTATTTGCATTAAGTTGCTACCAAATGTTTTTTGCTAAATGTCAACTTTAGCCTGGATACTGGTCTTTGAAACCACACTGGAAAAGTGCACAGCTCTTTAGTTTTCCTCTGCTTCATTCAATAATTGCGAAGTCCTGAAACATGATGCTTGCAGAAGACACATCCTCACAATTCTCCTCTATATTAGATATCCCAGCTGCATAACAGAAGGATCAAACCTTTAGGAGGCAGTGATCACAATATGTTTGAATTTACTCTTTAATTTGAGAGGGAGAAGATGGAATCAGAGGTAAGGCTATTATAACTGAATAAAGGCAACTACAGAGGTATGAGTGAGGAGCTGGATAGAATTTGACTGGGAGAGGAGTCTAGCAGAAAAGAAGTGGAATAACAATGGTAGGAATAATTCAGAAGACACGGCAGAGATTCACTTCTGAGGAAAAAGAAGCATAGTACAGGGAGGCTGAGGCAACCATGGCTGACTAGGGAAGTCAAGGATAGCATAAAAGCAAAAGACAAAGCATATAACGTGGTGAAGAGCAGTGGGAAACCAGAGGAATGGGGAGGTTACAGAGGGCAACAGAAAAATATAAGGAGGGAGAAGATTAAATAGAGGGTAAACTAGAGCAGTAATATAGAGCAAGTCTGTAAGAATTTTTTTAGATAAAGGGCAAAAGTGGACATCTGGGCCTCTGGAAAATCTCACTGGAGAGAATGAATGCGGAAGAAGGAAATGGCTAAGTAATTGAATTATTACTTAGCGTTAGTCTTCACAGTGGAAGACATAGTAATATCCCAAAAATTGGAGAGTGAGGGGGCAGAGCTAAGTATGGTGGCCACTACCAAGAAGAAGGTGCTAGGAAAGCTGAATGGCCTAAAGGTGGATAAATAAACTGGACCAGATGGACTACATCACAATTGTAAGAGAGATAGTTGAAGAGATAGTGGAGGCATTAATAGTGATCTTTCAGGAATCACTAGAGTCAGGGAGCATTATAGAGGACTGGAAAATTACGAATGTGACGGTACTGTTTAAAAAGAGAGTAGGGCAAAAAACAAAATGACAGACTGATTAGCCTAACCTCTGTCATGGGTAAGATCTGGAATCCATTGTGAAGGATAAGATTTGAATACTTGGAAATGTATGGTAAAATAGGGCAAAGTCAGCATGGTTTCCTCAAGGAGAGGTCATGCCTAACAAATCTGCTAGAATGCTTTAAGGGAAGTATCGAGCAGGTTATACTCAGCAGAGCCAATGGATATTATCTACCTGAACTTCAAGAAGGCCTTTGACAAGGTGCCACACAGGAGGCTACTGAGTAACATAAGGGCCCATGGTATCCGAGGCAAGCTGCTAGCATGGATAGAAGCTTGGCTGTCTAGCAGAGTGGGGATAAAATGTGGGGATGGCAGTGAGTGACCAGTGGTGTTCCACATGGCTGTGTTGGGACCACAGCTTTTCACTTCATACAATTAATGGTCTAGATGAAGGAACCAGTGGCATTCTGGCTATATTTGTAGATGATACAAAGTTAGGTAGAGGGACAGGTAGTATTGAAGAGGCCAGGGAGGCTGCAGAAAGATTTTGATAAGCTATGAGAGTGGGCAAAAAATGTGGCATGTGGAGTACAATAAATCTTATCTTTCACAATGGATTCCAGGATCTTACCCATGACAGAGGTTAGGCTAATCAGTCTGTAATTTTCTGTCTTTTGCTTTACTCCCTTTTTAAACAGGATCGTCACGTTAGTAATTTTCCAGTCCTCTAGGACCCTCCCAGGAAGTTGAAATCATGCACTTTGGTAGGAAGACTAGAAGCATGGACTATCTTCTAAATGGGGAAAAAATTCAGAAGTTTGAAGTGCAAAGAGACTTGGGAGTTCTAGTCCAGGATTCTCTCAAGATAAACTTGCAGGTTGAGTCAGTGGTTAGGAAGGCAGTTGCAATGATGGCATTTATTTTGAGGACTTGAATATAAAAGATAGGATATACTTTTGAGGCGGCACGGTGGCACAGTGGTTAGCACTGCTGCCTCACAGCGCCAGAGATCCGGGTTCATTTCCCGCCTCAGGCGACTGACTGTGGAGTTTGCACACACTCCCCGTGTCTGCGTGGGTTTCCTCCGGGTGCTCCGGTTTCCTCCCACAGTCCAAAGATGTGCAGGTTAGGTGAATTGGCCATACTAAACTGCCTGTAGTGTTAGGTAAGGGGTAAATGTAGGGGTAGGGGTATGGGTGGGTTGCGCTTCGGCGGGTCGGTGTGGACTTGTTGGGCCGAAGGGCCTGTTTCCACACTGTAAGTAATCTAATCTAAACTGTCTGGTCAGACCAGATTTAGAATATTATACGCAGTTTTGGGCCCCATATCTCAGGAAGGATGTACTGGTCATCGAGCACGTACTGAGGAGGTTCATGAGAATGGTCCTAGGAATGAAAAGCTTAACATGAGGGTATGGTTGAGGACTCTAGGTTTCTACTCAGTGGAGGTTAGAAGGATGAGGGGGGAATCTAATTGAAACCTACAGAATACTGAATGGCCTGGGAAGAGTAGATGTTGGGAAGATGATTCTATTGGTAGGAGAGACCAGGACCTGAGGGCATAGCCTTGGAGTGAAGGCAACAGAAATAAGGAGGAAATGGTGAATCTATGGAATACTTTGCCACAAGGAGGCCAAGTCATCAAGTATATTCAAGACAGAGATAAATAGGCCCTTGGAAATGAAGGGTTACAGAGTAAGTGGGAGAATTGGGTTGAAACTTATCATGAGTGAATGGCAGACAATACTGTATGGGCTGAATGGTCTAATTTCTGCTCCTATGTCTTATGGATCCTTTGTCCCCCTGTGAGGGTTTTAGTACCAAACTTTGATGGATTTGTAGCAAAAGGGAATTGATGTGTGAGGAAAGGACTCTAGATGTCTGAAGAGGACATTTGACTTTGCAGTTGATAGGTCCTTGGGATTTGGGTGTTTAGAATATCCAGGTGGTATGTGACAAACTATTTTAAAATTAGTCATCTATTACTTTGGAAAAATTTTGAATTTATAGCTTTGAGATTCAGATGACTTCATAGAGATGTGCCAGGTGATAGATAATTGGAACTGGGTATGCCTTTTCAAGCTAACAGATCTGTAATTCAGGATGCTGCAGTTGATTGATTGAATTGGTCATTAAACTCCCATCATCTGGGGTTAGGATTCTTCTCATTTGGCTCCAGAAAACAGCAAGCAATAAGTTCAAACATTGTCTGAATTGTTTGATCTATTTTACAATAACACAAGCAAGAACCCTTTTCAAACTAGTTTGTGGTTGAATATACTCACCCCAACTTGCACTCTTCATATGTCCACCATCATCCCCCTCGAACATGCTTCACTTTGCCATTGTGATGTTAGTTTTTAAGTAGTCTCTGCATCTACACAATTATTGGAATGTTAGTAGTGCCATGGTCTGGTAAACTGTCTGGCTTTGTTTACTTTGATTACAGGATGACTGCTCGCATTGGGTGTACCAAACCCACCTGTCCTCGAGACCAAATGGGATCTTGGTTAATGGGTGTAATCCTATTGGTGTAGAGTGTGTAGTCCATATTGAAAAACTAGGATCTCTACTTATGTTTTCTTCCCTTGGTTTGAGTGTGGTATTGAGTTGAATTCATTTCAAAGATGTCAGAGGTATTTGAGGAAAATGCCAAGTGATATGTCATAGTTTACTGCATGAAAATTGTATCTGCTAGTCACACTAAAATTATTCCAGCGAGACATATTAACTTTGCTGTTTTTTCCATTTTAAAAATGATTCGTCGAGGTGAAGCAAACTGATTTCACACATTTAACTTGTGTCTAATAGGCTCATTAGCCACTAATAAATGGATGGAGTTGACTTAATGAGATTACTCCGCATCAATTGTAGAATGATCGCAGCACACAAGCACACTTTGTCTGTTATGTTTGTGATCACTCTGCAAGAGTTACTCGGTCCCCCACTCACCCAAATTTTGACCATCAGAGTTTTTTTTTACTTTTTTCTTGGTCTGTATTATGTTAACTGATCTTAGCAAATACAGTTATCGAAGTAGGGAAAGTAAATATTGGCCTGTACCTGCTAAGGGAAAACTAATCCAGGGCTCCCAGTACTTACAACTGCAATTGAAACAAATGGTCAGACTCATCAGACCATATTCTTACTGCCAGTACATTCTGGTGTATAAGATTTAACGCATATTTACGAAAATTTTGCCTTTTGTTGAACATCATGCGACTGCTAATAAAGCAGAATGTTTTGGGGAAATGACAATGCTGTCATCCTTTCCAGGTTGGCCTGACATTTGTTGGCTGCGTTGGTATGCTTGATCCACCACGATCAGAGGTAGCTGCTTCAATCAAGATGTGCAAACATGCTGGTATTCGTGTAATCATGATCACTGGTGATAACAAGGGCACCGCTGTAGCCATTTGCCGTCGTATTGGTATCTTTTCAGAACGGGAAGATGTCACTAAAAAAGCTTTTACTGGCCGTGAGTTTGATGAACTTCCCCCAGCAGAACAACGTGACGCTTGTTTGACTGCCCGCTGCTTTGCTCGTGTTGAACCATCTCACAAGTCTAAGATTGTGGAATTCTTGCAAGCTTTTGATGAAATCACAGCTATGGTAGGAACACTAGTTTTTGAAGTCTTTTTTTCTCCAATTATTCTTGTCTTGAGTAATTATGATTTGTACTTTTTATAAACCACTTTGTGGCTCAGTTATTTCTGAAATTGGCTAATGTTAGCCTAAATAGAAAGCTGCTTAAAGGAAGCTGATTTGAAAGGCAAAAGATTTATTACAAACTAGTTTCCTGGACCTTTCGCAACTGATGTTTTTCACATTAAACTGCATGTTCTTGACATTTTACCATACAAACAAATAGCTGTTCCTCCGAGTCTTAATTATGCCTTGCTGGATATTTACGTGAAAACTGTGTCCCTTTGAACACATAAGCAGCCTTTCATCAAGAATATGTATGTTGTATACTTGTTTAATGTATAAGGTGTGATTGCTGCTTCAGATTCACAAGCAAAGTTATGTGAAATCATCAGTTTGTGGGCTTCCTGATTTTTCAGCTAGTTTTTCAGTGACTTCACTGAAGATCCTCCATCAATTATGTTGAGCATATCACGGGTGCCAAAGTTGACCTAGGTGGCATGGGACGAGGGAGAGAAATTTGGTTAAACTTCCCACTCACGATCACTAAGCAGTGGTTCCTTCTGAAAGTTACCATTTTAACATTTAAAGATCGAGCTCAATTCTGAAGCCAACTTATTAAAATAACAACCAATCCAGATTTAACTCTCCAAACAAAAAAAAACTTTTTCAGGGTGTGTATTCACATGGGTGCCTAGCCACCTTTTGAGGCATTGTCCCAATAAGGGCTGAACATTCTCAGGTGAATGTTAGTATACAGTAACTTAGGTGGGGGAGTTTTTAGGACCTCTTCACAGCATTTCCCTTATAGGAAAGTAGCAATATGAAACACAATGTTAAAGCGTATCAATTATCTCCTATTCCAGGATTACTTGTGCAGCACAAATGACTACTTTGGAAACTTTTTTTCAATTTTTTAAAACGCTTTTGTCATTGGAGGGTTGTATTAGTTGTAAATGTTGCAACCAGATGGTTAGATTGTGATTAAAATATCATGTTACTGATAAAAAGCTGCCACCAAAATGAATGTACATGAAACTTTGTAGTTACTGAGCAAAATATTGTACCAAATGCTGAAGGTTGTAACACATCGCTGCACTGGCTTTCTAGAACATGAATTTGGGACAGTGTTTGCAAATAACTCCTTGGATGACGAAATATGAAAGGGGAGAGAATGCTTGAGCACAAGTTTGACATATTCACTTCTGCACTTGTCTTTTCCTCATTTGTTTGAAAGTTTTAATTAAAATGAAGAATCCAATGCCCATACTTTCTGGTTTGTTGAATGAGTACACCTCCCTGTGATTGGCAATTTACCCTGCTTGAAAACATATTGGTGCTAGAAGCATAGCAATCCTTTTGATTTCCTGTCAAGTAGAAATCAGCTCCACAAAGATCAGTCTGTTTGTGGGCAGCTTCCTTTATGATCAATGGAGAGTGCCATCCCTTCACCACTAAAATCTGGGCCATTATAGAGTGTTCTTTGTAGTGTGTTTCTAGTTTGGAATATCCTCGTCCTATTGTTTAGGTATATCAGGTATTAATTCAATGCATTGAAAACAAAACATGCTGGAGATCGCAGTGGGCCAGGCAGCATCCATGGAGAAAAAGCAAGCTAACACTGAGTCTAGATGAGTCATTTAGACTGAATATTAGCTTGCTTTCTCTCCATGGATGCTGTCTGACCTGTGATCTTCAGCATTTGTTTTGTTTTCCGTACAGATTCCAGCATCTGCAATAATTTGTTCCTACATTAATGCAGTTTGAATCCTTTTTAAATGTTGGTATTCTAGATTTATTTTTAATTCTATCCCCTTCTTGATCAAATTACTAGTTTGCTTACCAACTTTATATACTGTGCCACTTGTTTTAAGTTGCCTTCTTTACCCTCTGTATCAAATTCCAATTATTTTTAGATGTCTTAACTAATATGTAATTGTGGCTCAGTTGGTAGAACTCTCAATTAAGTCAGAATCTTCAGTTCAGATCCTACTCCAGGACTTGAGCCGAAAAATCTAGGCTGTCACTTCAGTGCATTACTGAGAGGTATCGCTGTTCTGGGTGTGATGTTAAAATGAGGGTGTTGCCTTCTCTTTTGGGTGGATGTAAAAGATTTCATACCACTATTACAAAAGAGCAGGGCCATTATCCCCAGTGTCTTTTAATAAACAATGATAAAATGTCTCATCTGGCCATATCATGTGCCAATTTGTGGGATTATATTGTGAGCAAATTGATTGACATATTTCCCAGAATTGGCTGAAAAGTGCTATGTCAATGCAAATCTATCTTTTGGTCACTCTACTTCATTATATGCACTAAAGAAATATCTACCCTTTGAGACACACAATAACTACTAATTGATCACCTGTCAGCCACAAGGACTGCAGCAGTTCAAGGAAGTAGCCCACCATCACCTAGAGGGCAATTTGGAATTGCTAATAAATGCTGGCCTCTCCAATGACACCCATGTCCCATGAATTTAAAACTAAAATTAACATCTGGACAAGAATCCACTTGCAGTTGGTCGACTGCTGACTTGTACTAGTTAAAAAGATGTTGTGAAACTAAGTTTAAAATTTTCTTTAAAATTAAGATCTATTACACAGTACAGAATCCTTTACTCAAATTACTTTTAACTGTCACAAAACAGTCTCTAACCAAACAAATGAAAGCTATATATTTCTGTCCCTTGTTTGCTCAGATATTTTGCCCTTTTTTTGAGTATTTGATGTTCTTAGTCCCTATTCGAAACTGCCTTTAAATAGTCATTCATACTTGTGGTTTTTATGGTGAATGTTTTAATTTTAAAAATAAAATCCTGATTTTTTTTTTTTCATATTCCAGTGTGGCATTCACCTGTTCCTTTTCCTCCTCATTAGACTGGTGATGGTGTGAATGATGCTCCTGCTTTGAAGAAGGCAGAGATTGGAATTGCCATGGGATCTGGTACAGCTGTCGCAAAATCTGCCTCTGAAATGGTACTAGCTGATGACAACTTCTCCACAATTGTAGCAGCAGTGGAGGAAGGCCGTGCTATCTACAACAATATGAAACAATTTATTCGCTACCTCATCTCTTCAAATGTTGGCGAAGTAGTCTGGTAAATAAGCATACATTCGTTCCCAGTTCTGATGAGTCATTGATCATAGAATTTTAGAATTTTATAGTACAGAAGGAGGCCATCCAGCCCTTCATGGCTGTACTGGTCCCTGAAAGAAATCCCCAGCTCATCCCACACTCCAGCTCTGTCTCTGTGGCCCTCTAAATTCAACACACTTCAAATGTATTTCCAGCTGTATATTTTTTTTAAAAACACACATGGAATCCGTCTCCACCACTCTCTCAGGCAACATGTTCTAAATTGTAGTAATTGAGTAAAGATGGTTTTCCTCATCTGACATTTTGGCTCCCTTCTGACTATCTTGAAATTAGATTAGATTAGATTACTTAATGTGGAAACAGGCCCTGCGGCCCAACAAGTCCACACCGACTCGCCGAAGCGCAACCCACCCAGACCCATTCCCCTACATTTACTCCTGCACCTAACACTACGGGCAATTTAGCATGGCCAATTCACCTAACCTGCACATCTTTGGACTGTGGGAGGAAACCGGAGCACCCGGAGGAAACCCACGCAGACACGGGGAGAATGTGCAAACTCCACACAGTCAGTTGCCTGAGGCGGGAATTGAATCCGGGTCTCTGGCGCTGTGAGGCAACAGTGCTAACCACTGTGCCACCGTGCCGCCCATTAATACTGAAGTACCACCCAGCAGGAGCAGAATATTCTTTACCCTGACAAAACTGTTCATAATTTGAACACCTCAGTAAGGTCACTTCTTGGTCATCTCTGCTCCAAGAGATTAAACCCAATTTCTCTAATCTTGCTTTGTATCTAAAATCTTTCAGTCCTGCTGTCATTCTAGTAAATCTCCTTTGCACTCTCTCCAGGACTTGAGTTTCCTTCCTCAAAGAAGGTACCCAGATTTAAATATAATATTCCAAATGTGATCTGACCAATGATTTAGAAAGGTGTGGTATCACTTCCTTGCTTTTATACTCTATACCTCTATTTATAAATCCAAGGATCCTAAAGGCTGCTTAACTGTTTCAACACACTTGGTCATCTTCAAAGAACTATGCACTTGAACTCTCAGGTCGCTCTGCTCTTGTACTCCCTTCACAGTTGTACCACTTGAGCCTATATTATGCTTCCATGTTTCTTCTACCAAAATGCATTACCCCTCATTTCTCTGCATTGGAATTCATCTGCCATGTTTTGGCCAACTTGAGTGTCTCTCTGAAGTCGCTTAGCATCATCCTTACAATTTACTGTTCTCCCTAGCTTAATATCATTTTGCAAATTTGGAGATTTTGCCCTCCACAGCTATCTCCCAAACTGTCTAGATAAATCAACAAAAATAGGGCTCTCCACACTGATCTCTGGAGAACACCACTTTCAACTAGTCTCCAATCTGAGAAATGCCCATCTGTACCTACCCTGTTTCCTATCTTTTAACCAGCTTTCAATCCATGCTGCCAAGAACCCATCATTTCCTAAAATTTCTAATTTGTTAACCAACCTGCCTTCTAGCACCGTTTCAAACATTTTCTAGATTTCTGCAAATCCAAATATACAATATCCATAGCATTGCCCTCATCCACTGCCAGTGTCACTTTGTCAAAAGAATGGGGAAAAAACAGTGAGAAACAAGTAATTCAGCCAATTTATATGGGTCTTTAGAAAATAATGTTTGTGCAGTGTCTTGAATATTATTAGTATTTTGAAATCACCTTATTCATTTCCACTGAAGTCTCCAAGCTAATCATTTCAATTAGTCGGGATGAACTTAACTAGTTGTCATCTAGGATACTAGATTGAGAAGAGGGCCCAAGATGTCATTAACCAACGTCACTAAGCTGAATTCTCATCATATCATTCATCTTCTTTCTTATTATTATGCTGTTGCTGTATTAGTCATATTTCTATAATCAGTTCCATGCATTCATCAGTTACATGAATTCAACAATAGAGTGCAAGTCTGTAAAATGTTGTACTGAGGTTGGGTATTGCACTAGTTAGACCACACTTATAACTGTTGTTTTCATTACTAGGATTAAAAAGAACTTGGAGTGAGAAATTTACATTTAACAGCAATGTTTAAGAAAGAGCTTTAGTGTCTGCATATTTTTCAATTTTCAATGATGTAAACTCAAGACCTTCCTTGAGTCATCCTGGTGAGGCAAGATGTACATTTAAAACTCCCCTCTGGAAAAAAATTCAGATGGTGTATTATTTCAAATGTGGACTGAGCAAAATAATGTTCACTGAAAAGAATCACAGGTGTTAGAAAGATAGTTGGAATGGTAGACTTAGAAATTTGGAACACGTGTCATTAGCTGGAACTTAAATTGCTTTCAATCTTTCACCTAGATTTATTTTTGTTTATTCAGCCCAGATCCTCTTCTGCCATTTTCTCAGTAATCAAGCACTCTGTTAGATTTTATAATTTTAAATTTAAACATATAAGCCTTTACACCTCACCTGGTTATTGTTGATACTTGCATTCCTTTTGGATGACTTTTAGTGCCGCCTTCCAAGACCCAGTCATTTTTGTCTGTGAGCTTTGAAGTACTTTACTATGTGACTGTGGGAAGTATCACTCCCAAGCTGTTCCTTACTTATATCCAAATATATTCTCATCAAAAGCAGACATGCGAAAGAGGCCAAGAATGGAGCCTTACTTGACTTATCTGATACTACCACTCTCCATCAGAATAACATTACAACATTACAATTAATTAGAGCAATCAGTTAATTTGACCTGTACCCAGCTGCAAACTGGGGGCCACTAGGCCTGGCTGTGATTTTTGGTTAAATTTAATAGGTCATTCGGGAAGCATTATTTCACACATCGTTGTGTTGAACTACATCTGCCAATGATTGTGTAAGGGATCTAAATTTTTCTCAATCCAATTGCATTATTCATCATTATTTTTCAGCTTATGCTTTTAGTTAATGAGTCTTGCTTTTAATATATTAATTCCAGTCCTCTCTGATTAAAACTGAGATTAAAATTCGTAGCTTTGAAGTTTAAAAGTGTCTTCATAAATATGCCTAGAAGTTTTTGACCATCTGTATATTACACAACAGTAGCATATTATTCCCATTTCACCTTTTTGAACAAATATTGCATACATACTGAATTGCTACACAGTTAAAAATCTCTCAATACCAGGTTATAGTCCAACAGGTTTAATTGGAAGCACTAACTTTCAGAGAGCTGCTCCAGGTGGTTGTGGAGTATAAGATTGTAAGACACACAATTTATAGCAAAAGTTTACAGTGTGATGTATTTGAAATCATACTCACATTCTCAAGTGAGAATGTAACTTTTAAGAGTTTTTCAATTTATATATGAAAGAACTGAAACCAACATGGTCATTCTAACAGATGAGAGACTAACAAACAATCCAGGTCTTTTTCAATATATAATTTCAGTTACATCACACTGAAATCTTTTGCTATAAATGCTGTGTCTTACAATCTTATACTCCACAACCACCTGATGAAGGAGCGGTGCTCCGTAAGCTAGTGCTTCCAATTAAACCTGTTGGACTACAACCTGGTGTTGTGATTTTTAACTTTGTACACCCTAGTCCAACACCAGCATCTCCAAATCATGGCTACAGATAGTGAAATTCTTTACCATTCTGAATCCTTACTTTGACCCATCTGCTGCAGAAACGCTCATCCTTGTATTTCTACTTCTAGCCTTTGAATATTCGAGCTGTCTCCTGTATTCCCCTTGCCAAATCTTTCACTTTTTTAAAAATTGGAGCTCATCCAAAATTCTATTATCTATATTACTAACTCTCGCACTAAGTTCAGCTCACCTATTGTCCCTTGTGATCACTGATCTGAAGTGCCTCTCAGTTTGCCAACACCTTCAATTTAAAGTCAGCATGCTTGTGTTCAAATCTCTTTATGGCTTTTCAATTCTCTTTCTCTCCCAACTTTTAAAGAAGCTCTTATGTTATGAGCACACTGGCTTTTTGAGCATCCCCCACCATTGGCTCTTGTCTTTTTTGTTTCAGTTTTAGATTTACCTCTGTTGATCCACATGACCCTTATATTTTGATCTAACTGTTTTTCCATTTTGAGTATATCCACTTTGAATTCTCATCTCCTTTAAGAATTTGCTGAGTAACCAATTTGTTTGCCTTTTCCACTCAATAAATTTGAACTGTATTCTTTTTGGCTCTTTCTGCTCTAGTGCTCTTTCGTTGTTTGGTTTCACTTTAAACTAATCATGTTAATGGCATTGTTTCCAAACTATTCTACCTACTCTTATTACTTTCTGCATTTCATTTCCCATAAGTAAATCAGATAGTGTTTCTTCTTTGTGCTAATGTGGTAGTTTAGGGTGAATTGGTTGAATTCTGAGGAGACGCTTCGACTGCTTACAATACCTTTTCACATTTCGTTCTATATTTGAAGTCAAATGTGTTGTCATTTTTTTTGTTTTGTAAATCTCATCTGATTTTCCTCTCTCCAAGAAATTGTCACTCTTTATTGTTCCTCTGCTCCATTTCGTTGAAGAGCTACAACTCCAGTGCATTCCACTGTTCTAGTGCAGTTCCTCATTTTGCCAAATAATGATTTGAAGACAAATTTACATAATGCTGATTGTTTTGCTTGGCTGGATTCCAAATTGCAGCATCAGAAATGGAAAGGGACTTAAATATTAGCGATTTTTGAGCAGATTTGTCACTCGGGTTGATATATGTTAGCTCGAAGATTTGTTTTCAGACGTTGCTGCCATACAAGGTTACATCAGTGAATGTCTCCAGTGAAGTGCTGGTGGTATGACCCCCTCTGTATTTTGGCTACTTAAGGTGGTTGATGTCATTTTTTTTTCAAGGGAAGGTAGATAGGGTCTATATTAATGTTTATTGATGGAGTTCTGGTTAGAATGCCATGCCTCTAAGAATTCTCGTTCAAGTCTTTGTTTTGCCTGTCCTAAGATGTGTATTATCCCAAAGTGGTGTCCTCCTTTGTCTGTACATATAGAAACTAGTGACAGTGGGTTGTGTCTTTTGGTGGCCAGTTGGTGTTCATGTATCCTGGAGGCATGTTTCCTGCTAGTTTGTCTGATGTGTGTTTTTTTTTTTTAACAATTCTTGCATGGTAGCTTGTAAATAACAGCATTAGTTTTGCTGGTAGTACCTAATGGATCCTTTAGGTTCATTAGACGTTGTTTGAGTATGTTGGTAGGTTTGTGGGCTACCATGATACCAAGAGGTCTCAGTAGTCTGGAAGTCATTTCTAATATGTCTTTGTAAGGTAACCTGACTATAGTTTTTGGTTGCATTGTGTCTGCTTGTTTTGGCTTGTTTCTGAGGAATCAATGGTTTGTGTTTATTGAAAACGTTGTATAGATATTTTTCTTCTTTTTGATTGTTCTTGGGTGCTGCAATGTGATGTAGCTCGTTGAAATAATGTCTTGATGCAGCTCAGTTTGTGGGTGTTGGGGTGATTGCTTCTGAAGTTAAGTATTTGGTCTGTTGTTTTTCTGTAGATGTTAGATGCTGGTTTGAAGCTGTCTGTTAACTATATGTTCAACTGTCACGTTTAGGAATGGGAGTCATTTTCCTCCTCTTGTGAATTTTATGCCCATCAGGATATTGTTGACGTTGTATGTTTCCTCTAATTTGTCCCATTTTGTGAGGAGACGTATAGCTTCCGCTATATTACTATGTGATCACCAATATCAGGGCTCATAGCAGAAGCAATAATGCAGAGACTTGAACAAGCTGCCCTCCCATTTATCCAACCAGCTACGTAAATGACACCTTTGCTATCCCAAAATGGAACAAATTAGAGGAAACACACAGCAATGAAATCCTGATAGGCATAAAATTCACAAGAGGAGGAGAATGGCAACAGACCCCCATTCCGAGACATGACAGTTTGAATGTACAGTTAAGAAAGCTTCAAACCAGCATCTATAGAAAAACAGCAAAAATAGACCAACTACTTAAGAAGCAATCATTCCAACATCCACAAACCGAGGTGCATCAAGACATTATTTCAACAAGCTACATCACACTGCAGCACCGGAGAACTACAAAAAACAGAAGAAAAGTATCTATACAACGTTTTCAAGAAAAATGGGTACCCAATAAGCACACACTGATTCCTCAAACAAGCCCAAACAAGCAGACACAACATAACCAAAAACTGCATCCACATTACCTTACATCAAAGACATATCAGAAATGACTTCCAGACTAATCAGACCCCTTGGCATCATGGTTAGCCCTCAAACCTATCGACATACTTAAATAGCGACTGATGAACCTAAAGAATTCATTAGATACTACCAGCAAAACTAACGTTATTTACAAGATACATGCAAGAACTTTTTTTTTTTAAAAAGTCACATCTGAAAAACTTAGCAGGAAACTTGCCACCAGGACACGTGAACACCAACTGGCCGCTAAAAGACATGACCATCACTAGACACAAACAAAAGAAACTATCACTAGTTTCTATACATACAGACAAAGAAGGACACCATTTTGACTGGGGCAACACACATCCGAGGACAGGTGAAAAAAAGACATGCACGAGAATTCATTAGAGGCATGGCATTCCAACCAGAACTCCATCAATGTAGAGCCTATCTATCTTCCCGCGGAGAAAAAACAGAAATGACGTTAAGAAACCAGGATCTATAAATAGTGGTGGGGCGTACCACCCGCACTTCACCAGAGACTCACTGATCATGATACCGAGTATGGTGATGAAACATATGACAACAAACTTGCAAGCTCGGTGAGCTAATTTAATTACTTAAATATTGTATTCATCTTTTTGAAAGTCATTACAAACAGGATAAAAATCCATTTAAATTGCAGTTATTCTGCTGAGCTATTCTGTCACACAGAAGTGTGAATCTTTCAAGCAGCCATATTTCCTTCGGGAATGTATCTTTTGCCTGAATTGAGAGCAGGAATGTTGCATGTAGTATATGTAGCACTAATAGAAAATATAACTGTTTCTTTTTCCTCCAACCTCCCTCAGCATTTTCCTGACAGCAGCTTTAGGCTTCCCTGAGGCTTTGATACCTGTGCAGCTCCTGTGGGTGAATTTGGTGACAGATGGATTGCCTGCCACAGCACTAGGTTTTAATCCGCCTGATCTGGACATAATGGACAAACCACCTCGCAGTCCTAAGGAACCCTTGATCAGTGGCTGGCTCTTCTTCCGCTATATGGCTATTGGATGTGAGTATACATTAGAGTTGGCAAAGCTTTGCCATTAACCAGTATGGACTTTCAGGATTCTTCAGCCATCTTTGGATTTAATTGTGACCGTGGCCTGTATTGATGGGCATTCCTTACCTTACTATAAACTTAAACAACTTAGTGTGAGAAGTCTCGAGTGCTATTTTACTTTTTAAAAAGAAAATGCATTTTTTTATGCATTTGAAGCTCATCATTTGGTTAGGTTCTAGTCTTTCACTTGATTTCTAATTTTTAAAAAATATCTTTTAAATCTGTCTAGTTATGAACAGAATATAATAGTCACTGTCTTCTGCAGTAGGGATGATGTCTGGGAAATTATTTTTAGACTTGTCACTTGACATATGCTTTAATTGCCACATTTCTTCAGTGACTTCAGGGGAATTAGTAGATTAATTCAGTGCAGGTTCCCTGGCAATGTGAAAAGAACACCCTGCATATTTTTGTTCATGTGTTCAAGTAACTAATGTGATTTCGTCAGTTTTGGATGACTGAGCAACTCTGGCTGCACATAATCAGACCTGTTTATCTCTCCGTGTGCATTTAGCAACCAAGTAACTTTTAATGTGACAATTACCCTTAATCAAAGGGATGGATTCTGGATATCATAATGTAAGCAGGCTATCATCACTGAATTGTTAAGTACAGAAGGTCATTCAGCCCATGTCTACAAGTAACTCTCTAAGCAATCACTTGTGCCATTTTCCAGTTTTCTCCTCATAATTCTGCAGATGTTTTCTTTCCAATAAAATATATCTCTGACCTCACTGCCTTCCCTAAGCTATTTACTGGACCATAGCTTAAGCTTCAATCTTGTATCCCTAAAGGAATAAAAATAATTTATTGTTTGATCCATTTTCAGGTTATGTAGGAGCTGCTACGGTTGGTGCTGCTGCTTGGTGGTTCATAGCTGCTGAAGATGGACCCAGAGTAACTTATTACCAGCTGGTAATATTTCATTCAGTTATATTTTTAACATGAAAGCATTTCTTTGTACTCCATTCTGAAAGGCTAACATTGCAAATCACACATTTATCCTTTGATGATTAAAATGCAAATGTAATGTTGGGCAATCAAGTGAAACTGATTTGTGCAGAGCTGTCTTGCAACTAAGTCAATTACTTGATTTTATGTGTGAAGTTTAGTGATCTAAATCCAAACCAGGTAATGGTTTCTCCTATGAAATACATCTTGAGATTTTAAGATTCCGTTCCTCCTTTGTTACTGAAGTTGGTGAATCCTTAGTATCTGTCCTGATAACTAGCCAATACCTCACCTAAGTAGCCCATTAGCTTGTAAATGGTGACCTCCTTGCAGCTGTGGAGCATATCAAAGTTGAATTTCATTTTTATCACTGTCCTGTTTCCATTCTTCTGGGCTAATCACAAGGTAACAATTGGATGCCTGATTTTTCTGCTTCAAGCCTTGGGAGATGAGATCAATATCCCTATGGTTGCATTCAACTACCTCTAGCTGTGCGTCCAGATTAAATCTGGAACTTTTACCTCTTTTTGGAAAAGTACTGCATGGCACCATGCATTCACCCACTGAACAGTTATAAAACTCTTTAAAATCTTATGTTTATAATTAATGTCTGTATATTTTGTCTGTTTCTACAGAGCCATTTCTTACAATGTAATCCAGAAAACCCAGATTTTGAAGATGTTGACTGCGAAGTATTTGAATCGCCTTATCCAATGACTATGGCACTCTCTGTCCTGGTGACCATTGAGATGTGTAATGCTCTTAACAGGTTAGAAACACTAGCCTTGAAATGTTAGGCTTTCTACTTGTAATTACTACTGTGTGAACAGAAATATTCGCTAATAATTCAAGTGTATACATGTTGTACGGAGGCATATGTTTGAGCAATGGATTTGTAGATCATGCTGTAGGTGCTCATTGTTGCCCAATGCTTATTCATAAAGTTAAAATGATAATAATTATCATGAATGTGCATACAAATACACAAATTAGGAGCAGGAGTAGATCATTTGGTCCTTCGAGCCTGCTCCGCTATTCATCAAGAACATGACTAATTCTACATTCCCATTTAGCCCAAAAGATCCCTCCCTCCACTTATTTTTGAGGGTGTACCTTATTTTTAGTAAATTTGTATGGGATATGGCACTCTAAAGTGTCAATGTTTGAATGCACACGCTATTATTATGACTTGTGATGAACATACTCTACCCAATTTTTATATGGAAATCAATTCACATACTAAATGTTTAAAGTAGTCATCTAATTGCCTAGTCCATGCCAGCTTGGAGTAGAAATAATGTCCTCTTCAATTTCATTTACAATGTAATACTTTAAAGGGTTACTGTTGAAGCTTGTAAATTTTCTTTTTTGTGAGGTGGGTGTACATGATTTATCATAATTATAGCAATAAGTGCTAATTCATCCTCACTACAATTATCCACTGTTGTAGCTTTACATTTATTTCCAAAGGTCAATGGCAGCGTCATTCTGTTTGTTTCTGCAAACATTTGATAGCAAAACCGGAAAGATGAGTCAATTTTTGCATTTCTTGTGCACTTCCAGCAACTAGCACCCGAATGACACTGACAAAAATCTTCAGATATGTAGAGATCTTTGCAACAGACTAAGGAAGAAGTTAGTCTGTTAATCAGAAGATGATACATTCACCCTAAAACAGCCTTCAGTTTTTTATGGCAGCTGAAACTTCATGCCTTCAGTGTTTAATTTCTATGGAAAAAAAAACAAGTCAGATTGCTGGAAATACTTAACAGGTCAGGCAATATATAAGAGAATTAGAAACTATGTTGACAAAAGTTAATCAACCAGAAATACTAATTGTGTCTTTCTGAAAATGCCTGATCAGCTGAGTGTTTCCAACATTTTCAATTTTGCTTCAGATTTCCAAAATCTGCATTATTTTGCTTTTTTTTCATGGATTTGTTTCACTTGGGGTTAATGTGATCAAAATGAGAGAATTGCTTTTAGTACCAACTTGTTTACTTTTATCTTTCAGTTTATCAGAGAACCAGTCATTGTTGAAAATGCCACCTTGGGAAAATGTCTGGTTATTGGGTTCAATTTGCCTGTCAATGTCTCTTCACTTCCTCATCTTATACGTGGAACCACTACCGGTCAGTCACATTACCTGCTTTGTCCTATATTCTAGGATGTTTTCATTTCACTGTAGAATGCATCTGACCGTTTTTAAGTCCATGATGTTCTGGAATTCTGTGATTAATTCTACTGACCACTATTTCCTAAATTAGATTACAATATCTTTATTCAAGCTATTTTACGTAAGGCTGGATTGATTTACTGAGGGCATTTTCCCCACAACCCAGCAAGAATATTCTCCCCACCATAACTGGCTAGCAGTCTATTGGGTTAAATTTACTATGCTAATATATTTGAATGCTGGCATCTCCCACCACCTTTTCAATTAGCAAGGCAGTGATATGCGGTCCTTAATTAGGCATCGGTTTCCCATTTATGGACCCCTCAAAGAGATGCTTCAGGTTTCCCACTTCTCCAGATTATGATGGAGGCATGCAGGCAGTGAGTATGACACCCTAATTTGTGATGTGGAGGTGCCAGTGTTGGACTAGGGTGGGCAAGGTCAGAAATCACATGACATCTGGTTAGTCCAACAGGTTGCTTTGGAATTGCAAGCTTTTGGAGTGCTGCCCCCTTTGTTAGGTGAAGTAACTTGTGGGCCTCCCTGCCCATGGGGAAAACACAAAATTTAGTCCGTAAAACCTTTGCTGTACATGTCATGAAAATAATCACTTTAATTGCCAGTATTAACTTGCCATCCTTCTCTAAATGCTACAGTGTTTCTCTTCCTGTTTATTCAGTTCCCATCTAATATGGGATAACTTGGCTACAATATCCAGCAAGAAAATAATAATTTTACTTTTTCTCTTGAATGTATTCATGTTTGTTGTAAACTTTTCCCCACTTGTTACTTCCTCCTGATAAGGGAAAATTTTCTTTTATTTCTAGTCATCTCGAGCCCTTTGACATTTTTGAGCACTTGTATTTAATTATGATCCCTTTCTATAATCTTGCCAAGTTCTAGATAAATACATTACTAGTTCAGAGCCATTTGTAAGAAATATATTGTGCATTCCTTGGAATCAACATTTTCTCTGATTTTGATAATCTCTCAAATTTAGTGTGACCCTTGTCTTTGATTCACATTCTGATACATGATACATAAGACATAAATCACATCTGTGTTTTTAATTAGTTTTTTTCCTTACTTGCAGTCACTTTGTTTTAATGTAAATGTTGAGGCAATATTGATCAGTCATTAGCTGGCTCATTTAACTTGATTAGTTCGTTACTCCAGTTCCAACCAAGTCTCTTCCAGGCACAAGTCTGCATGATGCTCAAGCTTTGACAATATTTCGTACTATGTCCTTTGCTTCAAAGTTACATGAACTACGGGATATAAATATTTTCCTCTCATCATATGGAGAACATGGTAGTTCTTTATATGAAAATCTTCAATCTCCGATTCTGTTCTTCTGTCTCCTAGTTTAATTTTCTCAGTTCCTCCAGAAGCAGTGTTGTAACCTCTGTCACAGTAACCAGTTGTTAAACATTTAATGTTGTGATAACCCTGTGTGGAGAAATAAAAACTTCATTCTTCTTAAATTACATTTTTTTTTTTAGGTCAACCAGTATAAGGCATGTTTTATTATTTATCCCCTTGCTCTCTACCATAATACTTTATTGATCTGAATTCAATTTCTCCTCAAAAATAATTTCATGTCGCCATGTAGAAGTGTCCCAGTTATTCAAGCTGTTGTCCATGGCAATTAACTTCTCCTTTCATTTAGTTTTAGGAATTTGAGAAGACGAAGTGTGAAAATCCTGTGTTATCAGGATTGTATTAATAGGTGTGACTTTAAAAATAAAAATAAGCTAATAAAATGGATTCATTTGGGTCTATCTTGTAATTTTGTTTTCCTGCATAACTAGAGTTGCTGAAAGAGAAAGTTGATTTTTGTTTTGAAATTGATTCATTCTGTAAGTCACTTAAAAACAAAATGTCTCCATTGTGACTAAAACAGATTTTATTTTTTTTCTCTTTGCAGCTCATCTTCCAAATTACACCTTTGGATGTAACACAGTGGCTGATGGTGCTGAAAATCTCTCTACCGGTCATTCTGCTGGATGAGACACTCAAATTTATTGCTCGTAACTACCTTGAAGCGGGTAAAGAGTATACTCTGCCTAGTGACAAACTGTGTGGTTTCTCAGCATGTACAGAGGGGATTTCCTGGCCTTTTGTGCTCATTTCTGTACCCCTGGTTTTCTGGCTTTACAGTACAGACACTAATTTTGCTGAAATGTTCTGGTCTTGACTGAAATAGAGCTGTCGTTGGCATAGTGAAGACATGGCATTTGATTAACTTCAACCAAAATTTTTATCATTTAAACACATGATTCCAAGAGTCTGTTTCTGCTGAATTTCATATGAACCCATATATGGATGAAGTTAATATTTTTTTTCCTGAACTCCAGAAAGAAACAGGATTGATTTTTACACAATTAAAAAAACTTTTTAAAAAAAAAAGCTGTGCATTGGTGTGTACAGAGATTAATACTATTTTCTGCAAAATTTTGTTTTTGTAGATGAAAAGGCATGTATAGATATGTTCTGCTTACTAATTTGTTCATCTTTTTGTGTATAAATTGAGAACTAATGAGTTGACGGATGTATTTTTTTTGGGCTAAAAATGGAATACTAGAGAATGTTAAATTCTTTGGAAATTTGAGGAAAAAAATGCACGGTGTGTCACTGCATGGCGACTTTCATTGGGGTCTATTTTAGACTTTATTTTGTTCCTTCTGTAAATGGTTTTTAGTTCAGGACTCCATTATTTTCTGCACTCAGCAGAGTATTGCTACCTCAACTACCTTTTTACTTTTACTTCTTGTATTCATTCTGTGTTCTTAACTCTGTCATGTTTACAGTCCAACCTTGTTTGAGGTATGCTAATTACTGCCTGTGCAGAACACTCCACTTTCCTCAGTCCACACCCAGTATCGCTGTTTGTCCCCAATGAATTAAATGGTATTTATTTAAAATGCTGATTTGTATTTTGTTGTAACAGTCTTGATGGGATTCTTTTACTTATTTTGCCAGTTCCATCTTGGATGTTCTACATCAGGGTTAATTCACATGAGTCAATAAAATGTTTTAGACGAACAGAGAGGAAATTCTCAATGTCTCTCTTTTTACCAGGATGGCTCATGTAGATTCTTCAAATGCAATACAAAAAAAGCCCTGCAGTTTAAATTGTTTTTAGATCTTATTTGTTAGATTCTCTTAGTTGTCACACAAACTCAGCCAAGGTTTGAAGAACTATTTATTACTCACATGTATTTGAAAACACTTAAGTAGCTGAAAGCTAATTGTTACTTTTAGATGCTAATGCTGAGCACAAACATGCAACAAAGATATTTTAAAACTAGAAAATTTAAGGTGCAAGCTGTAAGTAGCACATTACCAAATACTCATTTGACATAATGTATAGAACTAAAAGTAAATTTTAACAAATTATCATACTAACTGTTTACAATTATAATAATCTAAATGTTGGGTAATAGTGTTCTAAAGCATGTTTTCTAAAGTGACATTTTAAGTGAGGTGATTTTTACATGTGTTAACAAACCTAACAATGGTGTTTTCTTCAATGCCTTCCAAAATTCATCATCTAAAGTGAGTATATTTACACTTTGTAATTGCCTAATTCCAGTTCTGGATGTTAGACACACATTGAGTTTAGTCCAGGATTCTGGTATGTTAGATCAACACGCATTTTTGTGGATCTGTCAAAACTTGCAAGATTTTTGTTTTTGAAGTTTAATTTCCCCCCTTGCTGCTTAACCTTCATTCTGGTAATACTGAACATTTCAGGAAATATGCCCTTTTTCTAGTTTTAAATATAACTGGAAATATCATCTAAAATTTTGAAATTCCAAAATTAAGTTGTAACATTGTACTTTTTGAGTCTATAAATGACCATTGTATCTGAATCCTGGATCAGACTGCTTAAAGCATGCTTGGACAATAACACTTTGCTTTCATACACCTTTAATCCAGATGAAGAAATTAAATGAAAGCAGTTGAGATTCTTTTACCAATTAAAAAATATATTGTGTAGGTGTTTTTCATTTTAAAGTAGATAATATTACAGTACATCTTCAAGATTTTTATCTCAACATTTCAAAAGGGAACAGACTTCAGCTGCTTTCAGCACTAAGTAATCTGTATCATGGCATGTTCACTAAATGACTCACGTTATTTACATTAGCCTTGTCTGAGGCCATCTATAATACTGTTGACTGGTCGTGCCCTTGTCAAATACTGTTATATCCATGCTTGTATTTGCTGAGGTGTGGCCAAGTGTACATGTGAGGTTTTGAAGGATTGACAGTGGCATTTAATCTTGCTTAAGGCTATTGCTGAATGCCATCTGCATCATTTGACAGTAAGACTGTCCTATTGACACTTGGGGATGTATTTCATGAGTTACACTTGTCAACACTTCTGGTCTGTTGGCCAATTGTTAACTCATTTCAGAACATTTATTCAAAGACACCATTTCTCAGATCTGTTATTTGTTTCATAAAAACAATTAAATGCATGCACTTTTTTTCTTATTTGCTGGGCTTTATTCCATTTGTGAAGAAAGAAAGGGTATTCTTCTAGTTTCATCTGAGTTTCTAATTTTATACCTTATTATTCAGTTTGGTCAAATTTAAATGATCTGCTTAAGTTTTCTCCATTCTAATTTAAAAAGAAAATCCCCTTTCCTGCAGTAAAAGTGGGTGACCAATGGAAAAAATGGTCGTGTAATAAAATTGACTGCTACTGAGAGACTATAGCTGGAAATATATCGAACAACCATAAATAATTAATATTGTCGAAGTATACTGAAGTGTAAAGGATCTGCCCATGTTAATACCATCATTGTGAATTTGCATTGGACTGATCATGTTGGCTTATCCAGTTTATCCAATAGCCAAATAAACCAGGATTACTTCTAGTTTAATTCCTACTTGGCTCTGATCTCAGATCTGGAGAAATCAGATGCTGCAGTCGCCATAGGGTGTGACAACCAGCCAGATTCAGTGATGCTGGATGTAGGGGTATGTATCAGATTTTCTCATGGCAGAGACCGTATTGATTATTGAAGCTTGCATTTAAATTTGTACTCGGGTGCGTTATTGGAGGATGAGTGCCATAACTAAATTTGCACCCAAGGGATTTCACCATTCAGAAGAGAACATTTTAAAGAAAATGGCTATGGCAGCTCACTACTAAAACATAGGATAGAGCTAGAATTCAGATTGGTGATTTTCCACCTGCCAGTTGATATTTTAGATTACAGTAACTTGTACAAGGAATTCTCGCAGAAAGAGCAAGATGGCTCGGCAATGAAGGTAGTGGTACAGCAGCTGAGCAGATGGCTTTCAGTAGATTGGCTACATGTGTCCGAAAAGTAAAAATGTTGGTGAGGAAAGGGCGTGCGCACAATTCGGCAATTCTGAAAGGCAAAGTCATGGAAAAATTGGCATGATAAAAATTAACTAAAGCGTGTCCCTTTTTCCAGGGGGTAGGGATATAAACAGAACTGTTTACAAATTGGTGCCAATAGACTGTCATTCTTTTCCCCCCACACTTTTTTAACAAAAACTCTGCATGTTTCATTCACTTTTTTATTGTTCCTTTTAAAACCAATCTGGTATGTAGTATCTATCTGTAGCACTATTGCTTTAAGTGTTTACAAAACAAAAGTCTGTTTTAAAGAAATGCGGTTCCTATTCCTCAGAATCCTTAATATCCTCTGGAAGTACTTTCTGTTACTATCAACAAGCAGTGTCCAGCACTCTGCTCTTTCTTTTCTGGAGCAGATTGTTTAATTTGGATATTCTGTTACTTTATTTTTTAAAAAAGCCACTGTTATTTTATCAACCAACTAATTTTTCTTTTCCTTTCTTAACAGTTATGGATGATGAAGAGGAGAACAAGTAATTCCCTTAACAATTTTCAGAAAACTAAGGTTCTTTTGTTATTGCGTGCATGTGTGTTTTTAAGCACAACTACCAAGACCATTGCATGTATAATGTGCAACAATAGTATGCTATTTGGAAGAAGTGTGTTTAAAATTAGGACTTCAGAGAAACTGTACATTTGTGCAATATATCCTCGTGAACTTTACAGTACTCCGGAGAGGTCAGGTTCTTTGCTGAAGAGATAAGTGTCACCATCTGTTGCGGACCTACATCTCTAAGATTTCATTTGAATTTATAAATTGTACATTATGAAAATGCATGCCTTCTGTTTAAGTAACAGAATCTGTGTATTGGGTCAACAAGACAAAGAACTACTTTATAAAAATGGCTGTGTACAAAATGCAATTATATTTATGAAAAACTTAGATGAAAGGTACAAATCCTGAATGTAAATTACATGTAGGTTGACAATTTCATTAATTCAATGTATTTTTTTCTAAGGAAAGTTTTTTTTTCTCTCTTTGGTGTGAGATAAAATGAGAGAATTTCCTCTTGCACTGTAACTTAACTATTTTAAGTTGTAGTGCATTAACACAAGCATTGGCACAATAAGAAAATTGCGATGCAAATTTGAAAAGAACCTGTCAGTTCTCAGAAAGCAGCATGCTTAATGTTGAAAACCTGTAAATAAGATCTTATGTTTATTTCAGTGATGACATTGTAACATGCAGATTTCATAAATTCAGGCAAATAAAGTTACTCCACATTACATCCTCTATTTAAGTGCAACCTTAAGTCTGTTCACGCAGTGAAATTTTAAATTTTGCTTTTTGTGGTACAGGAAGGATTGGAATCATTTTAAGTAGCTGTTCCTCGCATGAGAAATAAGAATTATGCTCATAGACATATTTAACTCTGGCACTGAGAATGTAATGTAGTTCAATAAAAGTAACCCTGAAAACTTTTCACCTAATTCTTTTAAAATTGGTTCAGGTTTTTATTTTTAATGAGAACGCCTCTAAGTTTGTACAAGTTTTATTAAAATATACAGCAATTATGTTACTTCACTGTTATTCTGTAACCTGATCGCTTGAGGAAAAAATTGAGATAATACAGGATGTTGTACTGTATGCTGCCTAAGAGATATTTGGATAGAGACCGGGTTCCAATAACCTACAGGCCTTGAATTTTGACTTATTCTTTCCTCGTTGTGTTTCCATCTCAATCTGCTTTGAAAGCAACTGGTGTCACTTTCCCTCAACTTGTAGCTGCTTCATCAGAATGATAATTTATGTGAAACTCGATTGCGAAGAGTGCTCATAGGTAGAAGCAAACACAATGCTAGAGAGTTTGGTAAGTCTGACAGCATCTGTGGACAGAGTGGCAGAGTTAATGTTTTGAGTTTCAAACTGTTGTGAAGAAGTTATTAAGCTCAAAATGTTATCTTTTTCTCTGCTCAGCTGCTGCCAGACCTTTTGGGTTTCTCCAGCATTCTTTGTTTGTTTCAGTTTTCCAGCATCTGCAGTATTTTGCCTTTACATAGGGAGAAGCCATCAACTCAGTTTAACTTGAGGAATAAGTTAAGAGTGTACACTAAACAAATTTTTATTTTTGTCCTGGTAAATTATTATGCTAATTCTGGTCTAAAGCAGGACTGAACATTCATAGTAGTTTTGTTCAAGATACAGTTCATGAGCTATTTAGTGTTCTTCTATGTTCTTTACATTTAGTGTCATAGACATGTACAGCACAGAAACAGATCCTTCGGTATAACTCATCCACGCCAACCAGATAACCTAACCTAACCTAGTCCCATTTGCAAACACTTGGCTCATTTCCCTCAAAACCAGTTCTATGCATATACCCATCCAGATGCCTTTTAAATGCTGCAATTATACCAGACTCCACCTCTTCTTCAGGCAGATCATTCCATATATGTACCACCACCTGGTGGAAAAAGTTGTCCCTTTTACATCTTTCCTCTCTCACCCTAAACCTATGCCTTCTAATTCTGGACTCACCCACCCCAGGGAAGAGACCTTGTCTATTTATCCTATCCATTCCCCTCCGATTTTATAATCCTCTATAAGGTCACCCCTCAGCCTCCGACTCTCCAGCTCAAATTCTTTAACCCTGGCAACATCCTTGTAAATCTTTTCTGAACCCTTTCAAGTTTTACAACATCGTTCCAATAGGAAGGAGAACAGAATTGCATGCAATATTCCAACAGTGGCCAAACCAATGTCCTGTACAGCTGCAACATAACCTCCCAACTCCTGTACTCCATACTCTGACCAGTAGAGGAAAGCACAGCAAACACTACCTTCACTATCCTATCTATCTATGACTCTATTTTCAAGTAACTATAAACATGCACTCCAAGGTCTCTTTGTTCAGCAACACTCGCCAGCACCTTACCATTAAGTGTATATGTGTCCTGCCTGGATTTGCTTTTCCAAAATGCAGTACCATGTATTTATCTAAATTAAACTCCATCTGCCACTTCTCAAGCCCACTGCCCCATTTAATCAAGATTCTATTGTACTCTGAGGTAACCAGCTTCTCTGTCCACTACACTTCCAATTTTGGTGTCACCTGCAAATCCAAATCATTTATATAAAAGACGAAAAGCCGTAGACTCAGCATCAATCCTTGTGGCACACCACTGGTTCCAGGCCTCCAGTCAGAAAAGCAACCCTCCACCACCACCCTCTGTCTTCTACCTTTGAGCCAGTTCTGTATCTAAATGGCTAGTTCTCCCTGTATTCCATGTAATCTAACCTTGATAACCAGAGTCCCATGAGGAACCTTGTTGAAAGCCTTACTGAAGTCCATATATATCCACTGGTTTGCCCTCATCACTTTTCTTTGTTATTTCTTAAAAAAACTCAGTCAAGTTCATGAGACATGATTTGCCATGCACAAAGCCATGTTGACTATCCCTAATCAGTCCTTGCCTTTCCAAATACATGTAAATCCTGTCTCTCAGGATTCCTTCCAACAACTTGCCCGCCACTGATGTCGGACTCTGAGGTCTATAGTTCCTTGGCTTTTTCTCAGCACCTTCTTAAATAGTGGCACCGTGTTAGCCAACCTCCAGTCTTCCGGCCCCTCACCTGTGACTACCAATGATTAAATTTACCCTTATCCAATGTCTCAATCACAATATTACAAGGAACTTTACTACTTGACTTTTTGACAAAGAGCATCAGATCCTGTTGTCTGCTTCTGACTTATAAAATTTGTAGTTTTCAGGACTGCTGATATGTAACATGCCTTATTATGCATCTCTATTTTTTCTGTCCATATTTTTAAGTTGCATCAAATCTCTTGTCAGTCACTTTTTTCTGTTGTCACATCTATCACTCCCCGTACCGAACAAGTCCTGTTTCCTCTGATTCATGTCTCTTGTGTATCTCAACCATATCCCAAAATCTATCCCTACATTCTGAAGCTGTGCTATTAGCTGTAAGAGCCCCACACTTCCTAAAACAGGTATTTGATTTTTGAGGCTTGCAATTTATTAACCTTTTCAGAAAAATCTAAGAATTGGTGGTAAAGGCTTATTACAGGGAGTACCGTGTAGGGGCTATTACAGGGAGTACAGCTGTTACAATTTAGTCAAATTCTATAGCAACCGTTCCTGCCTTGGAGCTCATAATCCCAAACTTCCACCTCACGACCCCACTAAGGTATGGACCCACATTTTGGGAAACCCTAACCTAAACTACTTCGCCTTCACATTTTCACTCTTTTGAAGACAATCATCTAACTCTTTTGACTCTGCTTTTGGTCACCATTCCTTTAATCCTATTTATCATGGACTTGCCCTTCTGGCCCTCCAAATTGCTTGTTTGTGCTGCCTTTATATTTCAGAGCCTCATGCTCTAGTGTTCTATTTATTGAGACCAGGGATTGAGAAGTGACTGATTCATCCTACACTCAGGATATCAGATGTGGTTGGATTTAGGTTTCAAATCATACCATTGGAATTGTAGAAGGTGACTATCCATTCCAGTAACAGTAGTTCTCTCCAACAAGATGTTTTCTAGAAATTCCACTCGGAATTTATTTGCAACAGTATGTTGTAGAATAGTGCTCTTCTACGCACTAAGTAGACTATCTTAATTTTTGATCTGAGGACTCTTGAGAGATGCAATTGTGCTGTCCGAAGGTGAGAATTGGAGTTGCAATGCTGTATTTGAAGCATGTAATGCAATGGGGTATGTTGACTGTTACATAGAATGCAAATGCAGAATATGTTCTGAAGACATTTCTGGACTGTAAAATGTGTATCAAAATGCAAAATGTATTCCATTTAAAATCCGCTGTGCAATGATAGTTGGAAGATACAAGTGGAATCCTTTAATTTGGACCAATTTTGTAAGCAAGTTTGGCTTTAGGCAATGGTATCCTGAAATATTGCATCCAGAAAGATTACATTGAACCTGTGTTGCATGTTGCAAATAGTTTGTGACATCCTTTTAATGAATTTTGAGCTGAAACTGAAAATTTTCTTTAAATTGAATGTAATAGGACATTTTCACCCAAATGTACAGTATTGGTGACAGCTATTGAGTTGCTAATTGTCGATCAGATTCCTCATTGTGCAACATTAATTATCCTTTTCCTATTTCACCACCAGATGTGTGAAAAGAATCTCAAAACCTTGTCTCAATCTGTTAATTCCAACCTGGAAATAGTTTTCTACTCCTGCTCAAAAATGAGAGAGAGAAGCAGGGCATTTGGTTTAAGGTGTTGAGAATCGTTTCATTTTGAATTTAGGTCAACCATATTTGAACTTATTTCATTTTCTGTTAACTATTCAATGTCTTGGGTTAACATTGCACTTAAATTTAGGAATTGTATATTTTAAAGTCTCTTAGTAATGAGTGGAGTCCAGTGTTGCCTGTACTATCACCTTCAACTCAAAATTGAAATTTATATTGAATCATCTGCCTGCATTTATAACATGAAAAAGCACTTAGTTTCAGCTGAAGCACAGCCCACTTGCATGTATGAAACCTTGGTGAGTCACTGAATATCTATCGCACACTAAAGTTTTATTTTGAATTGATGGGTGGTGGTTGATAAATTATTAGTCAAGTAACTTGATAAGGTTATGTGCATATTATTTGGTTTAAGCTATTCATTTATGTATTTGTATGTGATTACATTTCAGATGTTTCATCCCAAGGTTTCATTTCTTTTTACACCAAATTAGTTTATAGAATGTGACACAAACTGCATATTTGTTATCCATCCCTAATTACCCTTGTACATGATGAAGAGCTGCTGACTTCAATTGCTGTGATGAAGGAACTCCTGCAATGCTAGGGAGCTCCAGGATTTGAACTAGCAACAATAAAGGAATGGTGATGTATTTCTAATCAGGTTAAAATCTTGGGAGTGGCAGTGTTCCCATGCACCTGCTATTCTCGTCCTTGCTGGCAAAGTGAGTGTTTTGGAAGTTGCTGTCAAAGGAACTTCGCTGAGGACTGTTGCATTTACTGTGCTGCAAGGAATGAATATTTCATATCCTAGATTAGGTGCAGTGTGTCTAACTTGGGTTCCAGCATTTAGTTTTTTTTTTGTCTCTAACTTCTCCACCACCTGATGCTGCCTGGCTTGCTGTGTTCTTCCAGCCTCCTGCTTGTCTACGTTAGGTGCCAATGAAGCAGACTGAATTCAACTGGATAGTATTGAGGCTCATGAGCAGTTTTGAAACTGGGCACACTAGAGTAAGGTACAGGTGTAGTCCATTTTATAATCACCAAGATACAAATTACATGCACTGCATTTCTGTATATGTTGTACAAAATTCATCATTGTTTTAAAAAATAGTTTCATGTATTTGACATTTAGTGGTTTCTCTCCAGGTGCTGCCAGAACTGTTGTGTATTTCCAGGATTTTCTGTTATTTCAGATTGCCAGCAACCTGTTTTTTTTTTGTCACTGTCATATGTGACTGTATAATAAATCTTTGCAGAGCCTAGCTTCCTTTCAGTTCCATGGATTTTCTTATTTAAGGCACTTTGACATTTTTTTTTCTGTATTCACTTGAGACATGGGCATTTATTGCCTGTCCCATAAGTCAATGTTCTCATCTGGATCTTGGATTTGATGTCAATCTTGAGTCAGGAATATTACTCCATGACTGACCTCACAAATGACTGAACAATAGTTTGCCTTATGGCATTTGTTTTTGAGGTTAGGAGCACCTTCATCTTGTGTTTTTTTTTAATTAGGTCATGGAATGTGAACATTGCTGGTTAGGTTAGCATCTACTAACCTTTGTGGTGAGCTGCCACTTTGAACTGCTGAAGGTACATCTGGTGCTGTTAGAAAGGGAATTCCTTTATTTTGATGTCACAACTGAAGTAAAAGTGATATAATTCCAAGTCAGGATGGTGTATAGCTTGGAGAGGAATTTGCAATACATATTATATATTTCAGCATTTTGGCATTGTGTAAATATCTTCTAATATGTATACTGCTTCAAGAGAATGTGCCTTACCAAATGGAACAAACTATATTGGTGTATGTACCAGCTATCATTAATTATTAACAAACTATATTTAAAAGAAAATCTTCTTACAAGCTATTTCTCAAATACTTCATCAAATAGCAGACAAAGAGGAGACAAATGAATTTGCCTCCAGTAGAAATTATTGGAACAATTATTGTGGATTTTTAAAGTTCCTCAATACTCTAACTACTCTATGAATAAACCTAATAATGCTGCATTGAAGATAATTTGCATCAACTTAACTGTTTGCCATTTACTCTATTACACCATATGCTGTCCCCAAAAACACATTTATTTGAATCCTACAGGAGTGTTCCAGTCCATTCCAAACCCTTAGACTTGCACTGTTTTGCTGCACTGTTGTCACTTCTGTTTATCCTTTGTCCTATTAATAGAGTCATCGAGATGTACAGCACGGAAACCGACCCTTCGGTCCAACCTGGTCATGCCGACCAGATATCCCAACCCAATCTAGCCTGTAACATTCCATAGCTGTTTAAAATTAAAAGTAGATAAATTAGTTCACTGATCATTGCTTTGTAATTTTAAATCTAAGTGGAAAGTGAACTGAAGCAGTCCAATTTTGAATACAATTCTTCAGCCTCCAATTCAATGTGATGTTTAAACAAGGTATGGAGGAGCGCTTACCTTACAGTCTGAACTATTAAGGAACAATATATTGAAGGATAAACCTAATAGTTGCAGTCCAGTCAGATTAATGTCAGCTTTTAGTCAATAATTTGAGACCAAAATCAAGGTCATACTTTGTGTTAGTTATCTATAAAGTATAGACCTAATACTGATCCCTGAGGAACATGGCTATATTCTTACATCCAGTTAGGAAAAAAACAACCACTAACTATCCTCCACTTTCTGGCCCGTAGCCAATTTGATTAATTATTATTTTGTTTGGACAATTATGGGCTAGTAAATTAGCATGTGAAGCACAGGATTTTTAAAGGCACTTGGCTGCATGGACACAATCCTTTGCAAGTGATAGGGCAGATTGAGAAGACTTGTTTATAATCAAAGTAAGATTTTCATCTTTTATTAAGAGGCACTGACTAGAAAAGCAAGGAAGTTATGTGAAACCCAACCTCTGTTGAAATAGTGTTCAATTTGGCACAGCATAATTTAAGAATGTCATCACTTTGAGTAGAGTCCAGCTGAGAGATTTTCAGGAATGATTACTAGAGATGAGAGACTGCAGAGATATGGAATAGCTGGGACTGTACTCTGAGTAAGAAGATTTTGTATCTGACAAATATGGAGAGAGAATAGAGGTATTCAAGATGAGAATGCTTTTGCTAGAGTAGATGAGGATTAATTATTTGCAGTAGTGGAAGGTTCTACAACCAGAGGGGATGTAGGTTTAAGGTGATTGGCAAAAGTACCAGAGGGAACAAATGATGAATGTGTTGAATGAAGTGATTTGTAATGGTCTGGGATGCATTTCCTGAAATGGTTATGGAAGCAGATTAAGTATAACTTTTTTAAGTGAATTAAACAAATACTTGGAAGGGCATCATAATATGACACTGTAGTATAAAAAGTCTCCAATCTTCTACTCTACGTTCTCAGCTGGACAGTCAGCTAGTCAGTCAGTCAGTCAACTATATGTACATATGTAAAATCTTAAACATAACATTCAGGCCAAACATGTAAGTCTGAGATGTTACATTGGTATACATGGTTGTAAATAAACATCCAGATATCTGATTCAATATAAACTTGATTCTGAGAGAGATGTGGAAGCTTATGCCAAAACTTGATGCTGAAGTCTGATTAAAATGATTAGATTAGATTCCCTACAGTGTGGAAACAGGCCCTTTGGCCCAACAAGTCCACACCGACCTGCCAAAGAGTAACTCACCCAGACCCATTCCCCTACATTTACCCCTGCCTAATGAACCTAGCACTATGGACAGTTTAGTACGGCCATTATTGGAGAGGATTCAGAGAGGCAGGATTTGTGATTAATTGGAAAAGCATAGTTTGATTTGAGATCATCAGCCTGGCTTTGTGAGGGGCAGGTCATGCCTTACAAGCCTTATTGAAATCTTTGAGAATGTGACAAACACATTGAAGGTAAAGCAGTGGATGTGGTGTATACGCATTTTAACAGGGCGTGTGATAAGATTCCCATGTAGACTTAACCATAAAGTAAAGAAGCATGGATACAGGGAAATTTGGCTGTCTGGATGCAGAATTGCCTAGCCCAAAGACAGTTGATGGAAAATATTCAGCCTGGAGCTTGGTGACCAGTGGTGTTTTGCAGGGATCTGTTCTGGGATCTCTTCTAATTTTTATAAATGACTTGGATGAGGAAATGGAAGGTTGAGTTAGTAAGTTTGCTGATGACACAAAGGTTGATGGAATTTGGATAGTGTGGAGGGCTGTTGTAGATTGCAACGGGACATTGACAGGATGCAGAGCTGGGCTGAGAAGTAACAGATGGAGTTCAATCTGGAAAAGTGTGAAGTGATTCATTTTGGAAGGTCGAATTTGAATGCAGATTGAGATTAAAGGCAGGATTCTTGGCAGTGTGGAGGAACAGAGATTTTGACATCCACATCCATAGATCCCACAAAGTTGTCACCCAGGTTGATAGGCTTGTTAAGAAAGCATATGGTGTGGTGACTTTCATTAGGGGGATTAAGTTTGAGTTGCCAGGTTATGCTGCAGCTCTATAAAGCCTTGGTTACAACACACTTGGAGTAGTGTGTTCAGCTGTGGTCGCCTCATTTATAGGAAAGATGTGGAAGCTTTAGAGAGGGCGCAGAGGAGATTTACCAGGATGCTGCCTGGTCTGGAGGGCATGTCTTATGAAGAAAGGCCAAGCTCCCTCAACTTTTCTCATTGGAGAGGAGGAGAGGTATCTCAGTAGATGGTATGCGTAGATAGTGAATAATTAGTCTTTTTCCCAGGGCGAAAATGGCTATCATGAGGGTGCGTCATTTCAAGGTAATTGGAGGAAGGTTTAGGGGAGATGTCGGAGGCAGGTTCTTTATACAGAATGTGATGAATGCGTGAAATGCATTGCCAGCAGTGGTAGTAGAGTCAGATACATTAGGGACTTTTAAGTGACTTTTGGTTAGGCACATGGATGATAATAAAATGTAGATTGGTTTGATCTTAGGATGAAAGGTTGGCACAACCTTGAGGTCTGAAGGGTCTGTACTGTGCTGCACTGTTCTATGAAGAGTGATACACCTCATTTAATCCAGTAGTTAACTGGTTGGACCTAGGTCTTGTGATAGAATCTTTGAGTCTCTGGATGTTTTTGTCATTGATGTTTCTGGCTTCACTGTTTTCTCCAATCTGTATCAAACTGTGTGGATCCATCCAAGAGCTGTTTCCAGGTCGTTTTTTGTTAACTCAAAGACTCCTGGCATCATTGTCTCAATGTAACAACTTCTCTGCTTCAAAAAGGACAGTCATCTATACTCTTTGTATTTTACTTATATAGCTATGTCTGACTTACTTTTTTGACTATAAATTGGAATCGAAAAATGTGGTTTCTTACAATATTAAGTGACTTTATATTTTATTAGCTTTTTTCCTCTAATTCAGTGCTACAGAGTTGTGTGGTTCTGATCATTTGTGACAATAGGTCATTGTTAGTTCTGTTTTTCATTGCAGCTGCCACCAGACCTAAGTTACTCAGTAATTTGTTTTTGTTTCAGATCTCCAGCATCTGCAGTTCTGTTTTATTTGCATTTGGTTCATTTGCATTTATATGATGACTTAAAATGTCAGCTAAATGTGTTTTCGCTCACCTTTCAAATTATGCTGCTTCATTTACTTGCCATTAAATGTAATATTGTGGACCTACCTTATTTATACTAAACACCCTACCCCATTATGCTGCAATTGTTTCAACTGTTGTTTTGAAAGAAAAACCCCAAGGTGCCTTCAGTTGTCTGTTTACTGGCTTGTAGCAGACTACTCAACTGTCTCAACCATGCCTTTTCTTAGAAAAAAGGACAAAATACACCTCTTTAAAGCCATTGTGTTGTCATACCCCATCCAAGAAAAATGATTGGGTCATTCTGAAACCAAGAAGGGGATTGCTTTTCACTATTCTACCACAATCAACCCCAGGGTGAATAGCAGTCAACAACAAATTTGTGTTGTACCTAATCAACACAAGTCTCCTTGTAAAATCTGATCAGCCAAAAGCCTTTAAAAGATTGGGGCTCCATAACGAGCAACAGGTTGGCCAGTCACTGCGAGGGGTCTAGGGCAGCTCAGATAGCACCTGGAATATATCTAGCCACAAAGCATAATCAATGTGCCAATTAGTTAGTGACAACTTCCTTAGTGATGACAAGGAATGCACGGTGTTTGTAATGTGATTTACAGGAAGAAACCACAAATTCCATAAAACCCGTACTGCTCTAAGACCAGTTTATATTCATAAGGGAAAAAGCAGAACATTTGGATTGATTTAAGGAAATCAAGGTATGGACATTCACTGAAGAGCTGGGACTGTCAGTTAAAGAATCCAATAAAGGGCAACCTGTGTTATCTGAACGACATAGACAAGTATTTTGTTCAAATAATCGAATGCTTGGATAACGGTTTACCCAAGCATCGGGACCTTGAGATTTTGTTTGCTTAACTGAGGTTGTACTGTAATAACTTGGAAGTGACAGTGTTCTGTTATAGGCTTTTGTCACAAATGGGCACTAGCCTGCAGTCTGCCTGACTTGATATCCACAAATAAAATGGGGAAAGTACCTCACCAGAAGTAGCTGCAGGAGATGGGGGAGATACTAAATGAGTATTTTGCATCAGTGTTTACTGTGAAGGAGGATGTGGAAAATATAGAATGTGGGGAAATAGATAGTGACATCTTGAAAAATATCCATATTACAGAGGTGGTGGTGCTGGATGTCTTGAAACGCATGAAGGTAGATAAATCCTCAGGACCTGATCAGATGCACCCTAGAGCTCTGGAAAGCTAGGGAAGTGATTGCTGATCCTCTTGCTGAGATATTTGAATCATCGATAGTCACAGGTGAGGTGCCAGAAGTCTGGAGGTTGGCTAACATACCACTTTTCATAAATGATGGTACTAAGGAAAAGCCAGGGAACTATAGAGCGTTTATGGGCAAGTTATTGGAGGGAATCCTGAGGGACAGGAAGTACATGTATTTGGAAAGGCAAGGACTGATTTGGGATAGTCAACATGGCTTTCTGCATGGGAAATCATGTCTCAGAAACTGGATTGAGTTTTTTGAAGTAACAAAGAAAATTAATGAGGACAGAGCAATGGATATGTATAGACTTCAGTAAGGCGTTTGACAAGGTTCCTTATGGGAGATTAGTTAGCAAAGTTAGATCTTCTAGAATACAGGGAGAACTAGCCAATTGGATTCAGAGCTGGCTCGAAGTTAGAAGACAGAAGGTGGTAATGGAGAGTTGCTTTTCAGACTGGAGTCTTGTGACCAGTGGAGTGCCCCAAGGATTGGTGCTGGGTCCATTACTTTTCGTCATTTATGCTCGGGTCCAAATCATTTATATAAGAGGTATAGTTAGTAAGTTTGCAGATGACACCAAAATTGGAGGTGTAGTGGACAGGGAAGAAGGTTATCTCAGATTACAATGGGATTTTGATCAGCTGGGCCAAGTGGCTGAAGAATGGCAGATGGAGTTTAATTTAGATAAATGCGAGGTGCTGCATTTTGGGAAAGCAAATCTGAGCAGGACTTATACACTTAACGGTAAGGCCCTAGGGAGTGTTGCTGAACAGAGACCTGGGAGTGCAGGTTCATAGCTCCTTGAAAGTAGAGTCGCAGGTAGATAGGATAGTGAGGAAGGTGTTTGGTATACTTTCCTTTATTGGTCAGAGTATTGAAGTTGGCAGGTCACGTTACAGCTGTACAGGACATTGGTTGGGCAGCTTTTGGAATATTGCATGCAATTTTGGTCTCCTTCCCAGTGGAACGATGTTGTGAAACTTGAAAGGGTTCAGAGAAGATTTAAAAGGATGTTGCCGGGTTGGAGGATTTGCGCTATTGGGAGACGTTGAATAGGCTAGGGCTGTTTTCCATGGAGCGTTAAAGGCTGAGGAGTGACCTCAAGGTTTATAAAATCATGAGGGACATGGATAGGATAAATAGACAAAGTCTTTTCTCTGGGGGTGGGGAGAGTCCAAAACTAGAAGTTCATCTGCTTTATCCCTGGTGTCATCTTCCCTTTTGCCATAGCCCTGGGGTATAGAGGTATTGTTCTGGAAGATGCCCTTCATTTGTGAGTCAAACAAAACTTGGAGCAATCCTATTTCCTGCACTGTCCTTCCCTTGTTGGCACTATAATGTGCAGTCTTTAATTTTCCCCTCCTTCAGGAACTGTTAACTTGTTTCTCCACCTCTTGCAAATATCTTTGTAAATTTGTTATTAGGGTGTTAGGTTTAACAGATTGAGGATTTTGCAAAGTAATAATTTGTTCATGGCATAGTATACATCTCTCACTAAGGAGGTCTCGCTATTCAGAACCTCTGCATCATGAGATCATGCCGGTTGACCTAGCTTTCTATGTACATGGTTCAAGTTAACCAGTGACTGTACAATAGAATGCACAGATTTGAGACAGAATTCTTCACACCAACCACAACTCCTTTCTCCTGAGCTTTCCACGTTGCCTCTTGCTTCAGTCCTACCATTGTAGTTCACTTCTCACCCTCACCACCTCCCTGCTACGTGGTTCTAATAGTGAACCAACCTCCGTCCTTCGAATACAAAATGGGGCTTTGAATGAGATGAGCTCAATCTTGTTCCGTGCGCTTGAGTGACCACGTACTTTTCACTGCTGTCCCTAACTTTCAAACTGAGTGCTGGTTTCACATCAGCAAACCAAAGGACAGGTATAAGTGACCATCTATCTTCCCTACCACCCCCACAACCCCTGCAGAAATTAAAAATTTCACCTAATCTTGTTTCCTGTTCCCCAGCTGATATTAGGCCTGCTGAGGTATTTGGCATTTTGATTTTGTGCTCCAAAGCTTTCAACCAAAGAAAGTGAGCTAAAGTAATCTGCAGAAATCAAAGCAGATGCTTCAAATTTTCGCTCAGTTTAACATTCACCATGGGTGTTCACTGACAACTGAGTAAGTAGCAAGTTTAGTGCAAGAATTCAAGTTAGTATTTTTTTGTTGCTCAGTTGCAGAGAGTAAGTATATTCCATGCAAATATTCTAGCCTAGAGGTAGAGACAATACCACTGCACAAGGGACCTACTAAACATGAACGATAACCCACTATATTATACCAGGCATCATTTTGTTACATCTTTAATGTGCTTTAAAATGATTATTTGCAGATTGTCTTCTACCAAAGTTGAGTTTAATGCAGAAACACATCTAAAATGAAATGAAGTGAGCTACTATGTTGAGAGATTAAATCCTTCTAGTCTCTAGAGACTTAAATTTTGGTACTGCACAATGTTTTAGAAGTGTGATCTTCCAAATAGCCAATCATTGAAATCAGAAATGGCCTTAGACTTCATCTTCTTCTACTGAAAAATATTATATTAACTCCATTTCAAATACAGTTTAGCTAAAAATGTTTGATTTTAACATCAATCTATTTAAGAAAATTAATTGATGTAATACAACAGGCATCAGATAATAAGGCTTGAAATACTACCACTGATTTCCAAAACAATCTTGTGGGTGTCACTTCCACAGCAGAGAAATTGAGAATCAATTTCAAAATTTCTCCACTTACTGTAATGCACCTTAAAAGCATTAATCTCACAAATAGAAGAAACTGGACACTATTGATAAAGTTACAGAAACATCATATTTGTAAAACAAAGTCTAAATAGTATTAATGTCAGAAAATTGTAGCTTTAAGTCACATAACCCAAGTTAAAAGTGTGCTACAATTTTTGAGATACCCTCTTTCAGAGAATACTTCAAACTCTGGCCTCAGCTGTTTGTTTTATGGAGGATGTGCATAATCCAATGACATTTACTTGAAGAGAAACAGGGAAGATAACATGATCAACAGAAATCCTTTAACCTCTATGGCTAAATTTCACTTTGTGGTAAATTGCTTGCTACTTGTGGAATCTCTTTAAATTGCACTAGCGAGCACATCTTAAATACATTATGGTATGCAAACACTAATGAAACAATGTAATTTTTCAGTGGTTTTAAATTAATGACAGGTGGGAATCAAGACATTAACCATTTAATTGTGGCGATAGAACTATTAGAACTAAAAATGTGTTTAACAGGTTACCACTCTAAAATACATCTAGGAATTTCTTTTAATGGAAAGAAAAGTTCACATTTAAGAATGATAAAAACTAATATTTTCAGCACCTGGAATAGACTGTACTGAAAATATAATCCTCTAATTGCACCATTGGTGAAAACTTGTTCCTGGTGTTAACTTCCTACTTTTGTTTACTTTCCCCAATGTTTATAAAAGATTCCTATGCTTTATTTCTGTGGTGTATGTTGATAATGCTTCATATGTGTCAGTCATTGAGGGGAACCTTGAACAAATGCACTTTGTGTGGTCTGGATTTGGATAGTTAATGACTATAGGCCAAATGAATAAACTCAGCCCATCTGATGCAATCATAAAGAGTCTCTTCAGTCCAAGTACTAAATCAGTTCTTCTCATCCATGTTCAAAAACATCCTGAACATATTTCAATCAGGAGTGGAACCAAGAAAAAGCAGTTCCTATGGGTAAGCACAAGTGAAAAATTACAAAGTGAATTGATTTGCAAATGAGCAAAAGCTCCATGGAATGTAACAATAGTTAGTGATTGTCTCTCTGTAATAATAAGTGTAACATTACACTCTATCACATTACTATATATTGACTAAAATCATATTAAAACTTGAATAAAGAGCATGATTAAAGAGGAAATATATTTTGGCACTCCTGAGAGCAAGAAGTAACACCTAACATTGCAATCCTAAAATGTGCAACTTTGAAATGAAACAATGGTTACAATTAAGTGCTGCAAGATGTTCTTGTCAGAAAACATTAACATCTCAGACTACAAGCTGAAATATTTTAGATCGCTGAATTGCTATAACTTGTAAAATGTGTTTAAAATATAAAATAACTACATTTCCCATTTTTCTGCACTTCTCATGCTTACCATCTTTTTGGCTTCTGGATCCTCCAGCTCTCTCAATCCTCAACTTTGCCACTTTTGCTGTTCCTTTCCAGTCCCATCCAGAATAACTTTGAATTATACTGCTGCAGAGGAAACCCACAAGCTGTAGAGTGGTGATAAGAAAGTGGTTGACAGTAGGAAGGTTGGGAGCAGTCAGGGAGGAGGTGATACCCCTTCAAAATAGTACCAATCAGGTCACATGACTGATCATGAGACATTGAAATAAAACTCAATGGTCAGTTACAAGGGCTCAATGCAATGTGAAAGTGAAACAACTTAAAATGGGGTGACTTCATATAGGGCTGCAGGTGCAGTGAAAAATATTTTCATGGGTTTCTGCAGAAGTAAGAGATTAACTCCAGCTTTGAAGGAAATAGGAATATTCTCAGGATGAAATAGTATTAGAAGGGATACCAGGCAATCAGGAGCTTGATTAGATAAATGGAGGAATATGCTGAGTAGACAACAGGAGTGACTAAGGGAGAGAAAATGCAGAGACCAAGGTGAGGGCAGTTGGAAATTCAGGAACTGGGGGTATTACACTGAACACTTAGCAGAAGGACTGCATTTTAAAAGAAAATTCCATAATTAACAGTTTTAATTATATTTAAAAACTTGAATTTTAAATATTTTTTTCCTGCTGCTTGCAACTCTCCATTAACTGTGAATGTGTGACTCAGTTCTGGTACACCCTACATATAAACATCCTGTTGAAGCATAGGTATGACATCTGATCTGAACAATTATATGTCAGCAAAAACACATTGATAATTTATTTTAAGCAATTGCTGATGCAAAGAGGAGTATACATTTTGGGGAGGTCAATTGAGGGAGTACAGAAAACTAAACATGGTTAGCAGGCTGGACACCAACTGTTGTTCTTAGTTGGTAAGAAAATTTATTGTCTATATTTAAGAAAACTGAAGATGGAGACTTCAGGTTTAGGTGATGTAGGTTTTCCCCACAGATGCTGATTCACACACAAAGCAAGACTTCCAATCATATAATTTCACACACAAGCATGTAATTAACTTTGACCACAAAATGACAACTTAATAATTACATTATTTTTATTTAAAGGAAAAATACATGCATTTCATACACAATGGTGCTCATAACTGCCATGTATACATTGTATACATTTTAATTAGTACAGCAAAATTTTATTCCACCTCACATACTTTACAAAATACACAGAGGTATCAAAAATGTTATGTTCTTGCAAGAACTGGCTGGTGAATACACACAAAACATCACAGCTATCAAAAAGATTGAATAGAAATAATAAGTTATACTACCCAGGATGTCCAGTGAATTTCGATACAGCAATGTCCAAAATTTAATTTGCATACACAATAACTAGCTAATAACAAATAGTAAAAACATGTTCAAGTAAATCTTGCATAATGATGCAATGTAAAAATCAAACAAGTAACAACTGGGAACTTAGTAGCTGAAAATGTATTCATGTGGTCATGAAAAAAAAAAGTGACAATAGGGAATGCCTCAAAGAGAGAACACAAAACAAAAGTGAAGGCAGTCAACATTTTAAATCTCTGAACAGCTTTGATATAAAAAACCCCATCAATTGCTGTTTAAAATTTAGTTTCGGGATTCACTTTTTTTTATTTCAAACGTCCCTTACTTGGCCATGCAGACTAAATTTTAAAGCTTTCTTGAATGGAAGTATTAGTATTTCAACATTCAGAGCCTTGTTTTGAATTTTATGTAATCCCTTTGCCAAAACAAAAAAGGCTCACTTTGCTGAATTCATTAATTTGAAAGAAGATTCTCAAATTGAAATGTGTAAATTATAAGCAAAACAACACCAAGAATATTTCAGTGCCCAGTTTAATGGCACTATCAGTTGAGTGATCTGGATTCGCATTATGGAGAGTGGGAGGAGCTTTTGTAAAGGAATAAAATTAAGTTTGTACAAAACATATAGTCCCTGTACAAATATATCTTATGAAATAAAAGTTAAGATTCTGGACAATGTGTTTTCCTTTATTGTGAATCAATGATTATAGTTATAAAATTCAACCCATCTGGGTAATTGCAGAAACAAGGATTCCATGTCTGTTAGGTGTTTGAAAAGTCATTATTTGAGAGCATTTCAATGCTTCTCTCACTGCATGCCAAACCATTGTTCTTGATCTGCCCATTGTGCAGTTTCACTATCACTACCCTCCAGGTCCCCTTCCTCTCCACTACCTTCCATGTCATCCACATCCTCCTCTTGTGCTGCCTCGGTTTGACTTTCTTCCTTCTCCATCTTTTGCATTCCCTCCAAAGACTTCTGATCATTAGGATCCATGCTGTAAAATGCAAAGCAAGTTGCTCACTAAGTCTTTTTAAACTATTACTTTGAAGTTAAATGAAAAGCAATTACAACCATGGCCATAATGTGCAGATCTTAGCAAAGGCATTTTTTTTGGGGAGGGAGTGGTGGTGCAATATACTATTTAAAATTGACAGCTTCAAATATAACTGATAAGCATCAAAAACTAACAAATTCAGCATTATTTCAATATGTTCTTTGAGTATTTTGTAAAGGATTTAAGCACACAAAGTTAATAGACCAGTTGCAATGTTTGTAGTTCTAGGATCTGAACACCAAATTACACCAGTGAAGATCTGGTGATCTCTAAATGGAACATTACTCTAAGAAGGAAGACCAAACAACTAGTTAATTTTCTGCTTTATAATAGCTATGGAAAAGGACAGGTCTGGTCCACAAATCAAGTTCTAAATTAGGGCAGCCTGTTTGCAGGCAAAGGGATGACTGCTAAGTGAGACACTTTCAAAAGTGAGTTAATGAGGCGGCATATAACGTGTAGGCAGCTGGGATCAAGTGAATTCCTAAAGGAGTATAGAGGGCGTCGGGTGTACGCTTAAGAGAAAAATCAGGAGGGCTTGAAGGGGACACGAGATGGCTTGGGCAAATAATATAAAAGGAGAATACAAATACATGAAGGGTAATAGGGTAACTAGGGAGAGAATAGGGCCGCTTAAAAATCAACATGATTCGTGGAGTCAGAAGAGATGGGCAAGATCCGAAATTAATATTTCTTGTTAATATTTACCATTAAGGTATGGATGTCTGGGAACTTGAGGAAATAAGTGGTAATATCTTGAAGAATGTCCACATTACATTAGAGATGCTGGAAGTCTTAAAACACATTACGGTAGATAAATCCCTGGGACCTATTGAAGTGTATCCTAGGACTTTGTGGGAATCTAGGGAGGAAATTTCAGGGCACCGTGCACCGTTATCATAGACAGCCACAGGTGAAGTGCTTGATGACTGGAGGGTGGCTAATGTTGTGCCATTATTTAAGAAAGGCTGCAGGAAAACGCCTGGGAACTACAGACCAGTGAGCCTAACGTCCATTGTGGGTACGTTGTTAAAAGGGATTCTGAGACACAGGATTTACAGGCATTTGGAGAGGCACAGACTAATTTGGGATCATCAGCATGGCTTTTTGCATGGGAAATAGCGTTCCATGAATTTGATTGAGCTTTTGAAGAAACGACCAAGAACGTGGATGAGGGCAGTATGGTAGACATCATCTACATGGACTTTAGCAAGGTCTCTGACAAGGTACTGCATGGTAGGTTGTTGAGTAAGGTCAAATCTCACCGGATCTAGAGAGAGCTAGCCAACTGGATACCAAATTGGCTTGACTGTAGAGGACAGAGGGTGATAGTACAGGATTGTTTTTCAGATTGGAGGTCTATGACCAGCAGTGTGCCACAGGGATTAGTGCTGGGTCCACTCATTCACCATTCATCTAAATGCTTTGGATGAGAATTTAGATGAGTAAATTTACTAATGATACCATGATTGGTGATGTAGTGGACAGTAAAGAAGGTTAGCTGGGAATGCAGCGAGATCTTGATCAACTGGGCTAGTGGGCTGAGGAATGGAAGATGGAGTTTAATTTAGATAAATGCAAAGATGTTGCATTTTGGTGAAGCAAATCAGAGCAGGACTTACACAATCAATGGCAGGACCCTGGGGTGTGCTACAGACAGAGTTCCAGGGGTACAGGTTCGTAGTTCTTCAAAAATGGAGTCATAGGTAGACAGGGTGGCGAAGGCAGCGTACAGCTTGGTTGCTTTCATTGGTCAGAGTTGGGAGACCTTGTTGCAACTGTACAAGGTATTGGTGAGGCCACATTTGGAGTTCTGCATGCAGCTCTGGTCATCCTACTAAAGAAAGGAGACTATTAAACTAGAAAAAGTTTTACTGGGACACTACCTGGACTGGAAGATGAGTTACATGGAGAGGTTGGATAAAGCTGGGACTCTTTTCCCTGGAAAGTAGGAGACAGAGGGGTAAACTTGTAGTGGTCTATTAAATCATGAGAGGCATTGATAAGGTAGATAGCCAACAGCTTTTCCCGATGGGAGGGGTGTCTAAAACTATAGGGCAGAGGTTTAAGGCGAGAGGGGAGAGATACAATAGGGTCCAGAGGGGCAATAACTTTTCACACAGAGGGTGGTGAGTGTCTGGAACAGGTTGTCAGAGGCAGTGGTGGAAGTGAGTAAATGTTTTGTAAATGACAAAATTGTAGGCAGGTACATGGACGGGATGGGTATGGAGGGATGTGGACCAAATACAGGCAAATAGAGCTAGTTTAAATTGTGAAAACTGGGCAGCATGGGGAAGTTGGGCCAAAGGGCCTGCTTCCATGCTGTAACTCTATGCCTCTACAAAAGAAAGTCATCTTATCCCCACCCAATCTCCACTTGAGATTTTTTCTCAAGATGGCAACTTATGCTGAGGTATGAAGTAATTATATGGTGTCATGGATAAATTCATATTACAGCCCAAGAAATAAATCAGTTACTCAGCTGTGGGAAGTAACCAAACCTGCCATTGTCCTCATCACACTCAAAAGAGGCCTAATGCAGTCGGAAAACAAAGATAACTCAAGCTAGTATTCTCTACCTCAGTTGCTAGACACTCAAGCAAATATGGCACTCTTGCAACTACCTTACCTGAAACCACCTGAATACCTAACTTGGAAAGGTGCAGAAGTAACAGGGTTGTTGTCATGGGTGACTTTAATTTCCCTAATATAAATTGGAACCTCCTTAGTATGGTGGCACAGTGGTTAGCACTGCTGCCTCACAGTACCAGAGACCCAGGTTCAATTCCCACCTAAGGCAACGGTCTGTGTGGAGTTTGCAAATTCTCCCAGTGTCTGCATGGGTTTCCTCAGTGTGCTCCGGTTTCCAACCACAGTCCAAAAATATGAAGGTTAGGTGAATTGGCCATGCTAAATTGCCCAAAGTGGTACATATAGGGGTCTGGGTAGGTTGCTCCTCGGAGGGTTGGTGTGGACTTGGGCCGAACGGCCTGTTTCCACACTAAGTAATCTAATCTAATCTAGTACAAATAGTTTGGATGGTACAGACTTTATTAGGTGCATCCAGGAAGGATTTCTGACTCAATGTCGAGAGGCCGACTAGAGGCGAGGACATATTGGATTTGATGCTTGGCAATGAACCAGGTCAGGTGTCAGATGTGTTGGTGAGAGAGCATTTTGGTGATAGCAATCACAACTCCCTGACCTTTACTATAGGTTATGGAGAGGAATAGGAGCAGATGGTATGGGAAAGTATTTAATTGGGGGGAGGGAATTACAATACTATTAGACAGGAACTGTGGAGCATAAATTGGGAACAGATATTCTCAAGGAAATGCATGACAAATGTGGAGGCTGTTTAGGTAGCACTTGCTGTGAATGCTGAAAAGGTTTGTCCCATTGAGGCAAGGAACAGATGATAGAGTGAACGAACCTTGAATGACAAGAGATGTGGAACATCTAGTCAAGAGGAAGGGGGAAGCTTACTTACGGTTGAGGAAGCAAGGATCAGACAGGGCTCGAGAGGATTAAAGTAGCCAGGAAGGAACCGAAGGATGGACTTAGAAGAGCTAGAAAAGGACATGAAAAAACCCCGGCAAGTAGGATTAAGGAAAACCCCAAGGTGTTCTACACTTGTGAGGAACAAGAAAATAGCCAGAGTGAGGGTAGGGCTGATCAGGGATAATGGACGCAACTTGTGCCTGGAGTTACAGGAGGTAGGGGGGTCCTTAATGAATACTTGGCTTCAGTATTCATGAGTGAGAGGGACCTTGTCATTTGTAAAGACAGCATGTAACAGGCCTATACGCTCACACAGGTTGATGTTAAGGAGGAGAATGTGTTGGAAATTTTGAAAAATGTGACAATAGATAAGTCCCCGAGGTCAGATGGGATATACCCAAGATTACTACAGACCAGTGAGGAAAGAGATTGCTATGCCTTTGGCAATGATTTTTGCATCCTCACTGTCCACTGGAGTAGTATCAGATGATTGGAGGGTGCCAAATGTTATTCCCTTGTTCAAGGGATAACCCTGGGAATTACAGTCCAGTCAGTGTTAAGTTGGTGGTGGGCAAATTATTGGAGGATTCTGAGAGACAGCATCTATGATTATTTGGAAAAGCATAGCTTGATTAGAGAGAGGGTCAGCATAGCTTTGTGAGGGGCAGGTCATGTCTCACAAGCCTAATTGAACTGAGAATGTGACAAAACACATTGATGATGGTAGAGAAATGAATGTAGTGTACATGGATTTTAACAAGATGTTTACTAAGTTTTCCCATGGTAGGCTCATTCAGAAAGTAAGGAGGCATGGTACACAGGGAAATTTGACTGTCTGGATACAGAATTGGCTGGCCCATAGAAGACAGAGTGCTAGTTGATGGAAAGTATTCAGCCTAGAGCTCAGTGACCAGTGGTGTTCTGCAGGGATCTGTTCTGGTATCTCTGCTCTCTGATTTTAACAAATTACTTGAAATGAGGAAGTGGAAGGGTGGGTTAGTACATTTGCCAATGACAAAGGTTGGAGGAGTTGTGGATAGTATTGAGGGCTGTTGTAGGTTGCAACGGGACATTGACAGAATGCAGAGCTGGGCTGAGAAGTGGCAGGTGGAGTTCAATTTGGAAAAGTGTGAAGTGATTCATTTTGGAAGGTCAAATGTGAATGCAGATAACCTCTGCAAAGTTATGCTGCAGCCCTATTCCAAGTGTGATTAGACCACACGTGGAATTTTATGTTCAGTTCTGGTAGCTTTGTTGTAAGAAGGATGTGGAAGCTCCAGAGAGGGTGTAGAGGAGATTTACCAGGATGCTGCTTGGACTGGAGGGCATATCTTATGAAGAAAGTTTGAGGGAGTTTGGGCTTTTCTCATTGGAGCAAAGAAGGACGAGAGATGACTTGATAGAGGTATAATGAGAGGCATAGATAGAGTGGATAACCAGAGACTTTTTCCCACAGTAGAAATTTCTATCACGGGGGGGCATAATTTTAATGTGATTGGACGAAGGTTTATGGGGAATGTCAGTGGTAGGTACTTTACACAGAGAATGGTGGGTGTGTGACATGCACTGCTAGCAGTGGTAGTAGAGTCAGATTCATTAGGGATGTTTAAGCGACACTTGGATAGGCACATGGATGATAGTAAAATGAAGGGTATGTAGGTTAGTTTGATCTTAGAGCAGGATAAAAGGTTGGCACAAATCAAGGGTCAAAGGGCCTGAACTGTACTGTTCTGTTCTATGTTCTAAACGAGAAAATAAACAGAACTTTCACAGTAGATATGGCTCAGCAACATACCATGATGTGCATTTGAAACAAAACTAACTAAATTACAATTCGTTGAATATTGAAGGAAATAAAAAGAAAGATTCTTAAGATTTTGATTACTGAATACAAATACACAGAGAAAGTTGTCACTGTGATTCATCCCAGTGGACAGTACTCCCTCAATGGTGAGAAATACAAGTGTAACCATTCTGATACTGAGTTTCATGTATACGATTAGACCATTAGAACACAATTGTTGGAGTAGGTCAGTTGGCTCTTCCAGCTACCTCCTCTATTCAACAAGATTGTCCCTAACTTTTGTCACCTTCATGCCTAGCCCCATATTCCTCAAATTCTTTTATCATCCACAAATCTTATCAATCTCTGTATTGAATATACTCAACAACTGAATATCAATAGTTCCCTGGATTGGAGAATTTCAACGATTCAAAATTTTTGAAATACAGAAGATTGCCCTCATCCTATTCTAAATGGTTGACCCCTCATTCCAATACTGTGAACCCAGTTCTAGTCTCTTCACCCTGGGAGGTTGTCTTACATCTGCCATGTTAAAATGTAAGCTTTTTGTATCTTTTACATGCAATTGTCTCCCATTCTTTTAAATTCTAGGAAATAAGCCTAAATCAACTCAATCCTCCCTCAGAGTAATGTCTGGATGGGAAGACTTGTCCTCAGTGAAATTTGTTACACCAAGCCTCCTTGGACAGCAACATCTAAACCCACCACCATTACTATGAAGGACAATATAGTAACAGTTGTACAGCATGGAAACAGACAGTTAAGTCCAACTCATCCATGCCTATCAGATATCCTAATATACTATCAAGTCCCATTTGATAGCATATGACGTCTCCCTCTAAACTTTTCCTAATCATGTACCAATTCAGATGCCTTTAAAATATTGCAATTGTACCAGTTCCACCACTTCCTCTGGCAGCTCAGTCCATACACACACACACACCATCCTCTGCGTGAAAAGGTTGCCCCTAAGTCCCCTTTAAATCTTGCCCCTCTCACTTTAAACTTACACCCTCTAGTTTTGGATTCCTCTACGTTGGGAAAAAAAGATCTTGGCTATTCACCTATCCATGCCTCTCATGATTTTATAAACATCTATAAAGGTCACCCTTCATCCTCTAACTCTCCAGCGAAAATAGCCCCAACCTATTCAGCCTCTCCCTATAGCTCAAATCCTCCAATCCTGGCAACATCCTTGTAAATACCTTCTGAATCCTTTCAAGTTTGACAACACCTCCCCTAAGCAGGGAGACTGGAATTGAATGCAGTATTCCATAAGTGGACTAAACAATGTCCCGTACAGCTATAAAATGACATTCCAACTCCTATACTCAATGCACTGACCATGAAAGGCAAGCGTACTAAACACCTTCTTCACTACTCTGTCTACCTACAACCCCACCTTCAAGGAACTATGATCCTACAAAGATCTCTTTGTTGGGCACTACTCCCCAGGAACTAACATTCCGTGTCTAAGTCCTCCTCGGATTTGCCTTTCCAAAATGCACCACCTCACATTTAAATTAAACTCCATCTGCCACTCCTCAGCACATCAGTCCATTTAATTATAGTCCTATTGTATGGCAGCAGATACATGGTAACACCACCTGTAAGTTCCTGTTCCTTCAGTGTTGCTGGGTTAAAATCTTGAATCTCCCGCCCTAACAGCATTGCGGATAGATCCACACCAAATAGACAGCAGTGAATTAAGAAGGCAGCTCACCGTCACCTACTCAAGAGCAAGTACAGATAGGCAATAAATGCTAGCCCAGCCAGCAACATCCACATCAATTGAGAGAATTAAAAAGGTGTCTTCCAAAGCAAGTATACCTTTCTTTAGTTAAGGATATAATAACTGCACATACTATTTAGTCTCAACAATATCCAGTGTAATACCATTGTACCACAATCCTTTCGTAATAAAATCTAGCATAGCATTTTGTTTCCCTAACTGCTTGCTGACTCTGTATTAACTTTGTGATTTATGTATAAATTGACCCAAGTTCCTTGGCATACCTACAGTAGCTTTTACAATCTATTTTATGTAACTTATTAGGTTACTTCATATGCTATTTCCTCTCCCTTTATCAATTGCCTTGCCATCCTTTGCTAAATTCTAAAATCTTCTTAATTCTAAGACTTTTGCCTCCTATTGGCAAAGTAAGCATCTTGCTTTAATCTAATACTACTCTTAATTTGCCTTGTTGGACATGTTCAAACCAATTTTGCTGTGGAGATTTAAATTCCTTAAGGCAGTGTACATTCCTTAAGGCATCAATAGTATTACTGAACAAACTGACTTGTTCTGTTAAAGATCTTCCTTTACCCCAAACACAAGGATTCACCTTGCCATTTTTATAAACTGATTTTCATTGCAATCCTTCCTTTCTGAAAACAGCCATGTTACCTTAGTTAATATCAAACCAAAGTCCTCTGTAGCTTCCACACCGTAGACTGGTTAGCAAGGTTAGATCACATGGAACACGGGGAGAACTAGCCATTTAGATATAGAACTGGCTTGAAGGTATGAGAACAGAGGGTGGTGTTGGTGTTGGAGTGTTGCTTTTCAGACTGGAGGCCCCTGACCAGTAGTGTACCACAGGTGCTGGTTCCACTCCTTTTTGTCTTTGATATAAATCATTTGGATGTGAACATAGGAGGTATGGTATTAAGTTTGCAGATGACACCAAGAAGATAACCTCAGAGTACAACGGGTTGTTATTGGCTTGGCTGGTGGGCCAAGGAGTGGCAGATAAGTTTAATTTAGATGTGAGGTCTGTATTTTGGAAAGGCAATTCAGGCATAACATATACACTTAACGGTAAAGTCCTGGGGAATATTGCTGAATAAAGAGATCTTGGAATACAGGTTCATAGTTCCTTGAAAATTGAAATCGCAGGTAAACAGGATAGTGAAGGTGTTTTATATGCTTGCCTTTATTGGTCAATGCATTGAATATAGGAGTTGGGAGGTCATGCTGCAGCTGTACAAAACATTGATTAGGCCACTTTTGAAATGTTGCGTTTAATTCTGGTCTTCCTCCTATAGGAAGGGTGTTGTGAAATTTGAAAGAGTTCAGAAAAGATTTAAAAGGATGTTGCTAGGGTTAAAGAGTTGAACTATACAGAGAGGCTGAAGAGGCTGGGGCTGTTTTCCCTGGAGCATCAGCAGTTGAGGGTGACCTTTTTAAAAGTCATGAGGGGCATGGATAGGGTGAATAGACAAGATCTTTTCACCAGGGTAGAAGAGTCCAAAACTAGAGGCCATAGGTTTAAGGGTAGGTGGGTGGGAGGGATTTAAGATGGACCTAAGGGGCAACTTTTTCCACCGAGAGGGTGATGAGTGCATGGAATGAGCTGCCAGAGTGGTGCAGACAGGTTCAAATTACAACATTTAAAAGGCAAAAGGATAGGTACATGAATAGGAAGGATTTAAAGAAATATGGGCCAAATGGGATTAGACTAATTTAGGATATCTTGTCCGAATGGATGAGTTGGACCGAAGGGTCTGTTTCCCTGCTGTACAGTTCTATTACTCTAAATTGTCAAACTTGACTTGGCAATACACTTACAACAGCTACATTCCTCTCAGATCTAGCCCTGACTGTAGCATATTACTTCTCAATGATCAACCATGATCTCATTCAATGGTGCAACAGGCTGAATGGCTTACTCCTCTTACTACGTTCCTATGATTAAGTTGTCAATCAAATCACAGATGAGTATAAACATCAATTAAAACAGATTTAAATTCATTTGATTGCAATTCTTATACAGAGAACAATTGAGTCAGTTCATTTATGCTCACCTTGACAGGAGGTTTCTAAACAGTATTAAATATTAATACCATTAAAAAGGAAAAAATATTTGCAGACAATAATAAACATATAATGCTTTTGCATACCTTAACGCTATGCTGTACTGGTCCATTGCTTCCTGGTAATCATTTACAGCTACGAGAAAATCTCCAAGCATCCGATGCAAAACACACACACTCTGATTTGCCAATGCATTTCTCAGAAGAGCTATACCTTCTTCATACTTCTGTTCTCGATCTATCACGAATAAATAAGATTTTAGAAATCATGACTGCAGTCTTCAAACATTCACACTTTGCAGAATATAAAATCATTTTATATTGGATCTTCATTTCACCCAGGAGAAAGTGAAGACTGTTGGAGATCAGAGTCAAACAGTGTGGTACCTCTCAGTGCCCTTGGCCCACAAACCTCATTCCTGATGAAGGGCTTATACCCGAAAAGGTGATTCTCCTACTCCTCGGATGCTGTCTGACTGGCTGCGCTTTTCCAGCACCACACTCTTTGACTCCATTTCATCCCTCAATTTGCACACACTGTTCAGGTTATCAATTTTCAGGCTGACACTAGGTGGTGTAGTGGCTCATTTGCTCCAGTTTCCTTATCCCATGTGTAATGATGTATTTTCAATTCTGCCATTTCCAGCCTGTCCCATATACAGAGGAAACCCGATTATCCAAAAAATCAATTATCTGAAAATCGAATGATCTGAATAAGACCTGAAGGTCCCGTAAAACCGTTACGGCAAAGAGGTGTTACCGACAATGGTGCGATGATCACATCTTTTGTTTAACTAAAGATTACTTGCACTGAAGATGTGTAAAGGTTGCATCAAAGAGGTGTTAATGACACTGGTGCAACAATCGCAGTTGGTCAATTGTAGCAGTGTTAAAATAATATTAACACAAAAATGACTGACATGCTGAAGGATTTAAATGCATGACAAAATTCAGAGGTGTCTTCATTCCCTCTATGACTTTGTTCAGAGTACGTATCTGTTAATAGATATAGAAGGATACAGTGCAGTACAGGCCCTTTGGCCCTCGATGTTGCGCCCATCCAAGCCCACCTATCCTACACTAGCCCACTATCCTCCATATGCCTATCCAATGCCCGCTTAAATGCCCATAAAGAGGGAGAGTCCACCACTGCTACTGGCAGGGCATTCCATGAACTCACGACTCGCTGAGTAAAGAACCTACCCCTAACATCTGTCCTATACCTACCACCCCTTAATTTAAAGCTATGCCCCCTCGTAATAGCTGACTCCATACGTGGAAAAAGGTTCTCAGTCAACCCTATCTAAACCCCTAATCATCTTGTAAAGTGATCGAGTTTGTTGTATGTACTTACTATGTCTGTGAAGGGAAAGCAGACAGTAATGACAATTGAACAGAAAAGCAAGATTTTACTGCATCTGGATTGTGGTGACAAGGCATCAAAGATTGCTCAAGAGTACAACGTTGGAATAGCAAGTGTCCGACATCAGGAAAGCAAGACCGGTGATTGAGAAATTTATCAACCAAAGTGACACTTCAAATGCATTAAAAAGAAAATCCATGAAGCCAGCAAAAGATGAGCCACTCAACCAAGCTGAATTTTGTATGGTTTTCATAGCAGTATCGAAAGGGGATTCCTGGCCCGATGATACTAGAAAAAGCTGCCAGTTTCCACGAACAACTCCATGCCAGTGAGGCCGATCACAGCGTATCATTGGGCTGGTTACAGTGTTTCAAACATTGGCACGGCATTAGACAACTCAGCGTTCTTGAAGAGCAGACGTCCATGGATGACAGCACAGTGGAAGGTCACAGACAGAAATTACAATCCAACATTCATGAAGGAAAGTATGAACCTGAGTAATTGTACAATGCTGATGAAAGTGGATTGTTTTGGCGTGCACAGCTGGACAAAACACTCGCACCCACCGCAGAAAAGCAGGTGTCGGGACTTGAATTGCAGAAGGATCGCATTACGATTTTCCCTTGCATCAATGTCACCAGCACTCAAATTACCGCTTGTCTACATCAGATGTTATGCTAATCCCCGTTGTTTGAAGAACTGTGACAAGAACTCATTTCCCGTGAAGCACAAAACAAGGCATAGATGACATATCCACTTTTTTCATCCTGGTTTCAGGAATAATTTGTACCTGCCGTCAGATTACATTTAGCAAGCGCTGGATTCGAGCAACATGCCCTTCTGTTTGTTGACAACGTGGGGGCATGCACTATGAAAGGCAGCCAATTAGAATCACCAGACGGAGCTATCAAGTATTTATCACCAAACACTACTTCAAGGTTACAGTCACTCGATTAGGGAATCATCACAATAATGAAAAAATATTATTGCTGTAACATGTTGCGCGCCATCCTCGGTGAAGACAATGCAGATATAGGAGAACAGGAAATTAAGGAGGCATTTACGGTCCAGGACTCTTTGTTCATGTTGCTGAATCTTGGGACCATATCAAGCCACAGACAGTAGCGGAGTGTTGGCACAATGGCTTGCGTGTTGGTAGCTGTGACAGTGAAGAGGACACCCATCCACGTCAAAAGGCAACCATTGACATCACCGAGGACTGCAGACAGATGGGATTAGGAGAGTCTGTAGAAGCTGAGATCAATGCTTGGGTAAACTGTAGCAACGACATCGGAACAGAGACACTCAGCAATGATCAGATAATCAACAGTCATGGAAGAACAGCAGGAAAGTACAGATACCGTGGATGGTAAGGAAAATCAGATACCAACACCACCTCCGTTAATGAAAGCTATCGACAGTTTGCAACTTTTCATGGAGTGGTATGAAGCACAAGACAAAGTCGATGCCGTTAAATTGATGCATTTTCATCAAATGTTATTGTTTGCAAAAAAAAAGAGACAGCACCATCTCAAGCAACAGCGGCTGGATATTTTCTTCGAAAAATAATAACTGACCTCCACCTCAATTTTATTTACACAAAAAGTGAGTTGATTTGTAAAATATGAATTTTTAAGCAATATCCAGTTTGTACAAATCTTAGTGATTGAATGAAATAAAAAAAAACTCTGTAAACATGCTTTTTAAAGCAATTATGTGCAGTATGGCTTCAAGGTCAAATCAATTATCCGAATGAAAAACTGCCCGCCCATTGCCTTCCAATAATAGAGGTTCCTCCATAGATAGTCTGAAATTTAGAATAACCATGTTAAGAATTCAATGTTCTCTTACCATGAATTAGCACTTCAATTTTTTTTCTTTTTTTTCTTGAAAACAACAGCACTGAAAATCCCAATTAACTTTTGAATTAGCACAATTTGGTGTATAAAACAAGTACAGTACTAAATCAGGATAATGATTAATATTACCAGAATCAGGCAATTAAATCATTCAAGCAGATTAGTACATTTCAGATAAGTTTGAGCAGAGAAGGAAAGCAAAACCAAATCTGATGCTGGTAAATGCTTATTTGTCTTGTTTATTGAATAATTTGTGTGTCTTTATATCCCAGTCAGATAACTGATTATGAAATGTGAAGTATGCTCTAAACAATGACAATTGTTTTAAAATGTGGTATAAAGTAGCACAGGCCAACATAAAGGTTTCTTTAGCACTTATAAATTGTTCATTCAAATTTGGAGTTTCTATGGTTATGTGAGCAACTAAAGATGGTTTTCCATCTTCTGTTCTTATTCGTGTTTCACATTTTGAAAACCAGTCTTAAAAGATGATAAACCAGGATGATTTGACATTGCAACTAGATTTTGACATGGACTCATGTATCCTGGGATTTACCATTGATCTGAAACTGATCTGGATTAGTCATATAAACACTGTGGCTGCAAGAGCAGGTGAGAAGCCAGAAATTCTACAAGTAACTCACCTCCTGATTCCTCAAAGCATGTACACCATCCACAAGGTACAAATCAGGAGTATGATGGAATACACTTTATTTGCCTGGGTAAATGCAACTCTCAACATACAAGAAACTTGACACTGTCCAGCCTGGTTGATTGGCACCTCAACCATTCATTTCCTCTACCATCTATGCTCAACAGCAGCAATGCATATTATTTACAAATTACACTGCAAAAATTCACAAAGACTCTTTATGCTGAGCCTTCTGAACACACAACCACTATCTAGAACGGTCAGGGCAGCAAATACATGGGAAGTCTGTCACCTAGTCACATACCATCATGACTTGGAAACATATCATCATTCCTTCAGTGTTGCTAGGTCAAAATCCTGGAACTCCCACTCCAATGGGGTTGTGGGTACACCTACACCAAATCAACTGCAGCAATTCAAGAAGGCAGCTCACCACCAGCACCTCAAGGGCAACAAAAGGATGGACAAAGTAAAGTATGTCACTCTTGAATTCCTAGCTGGATTATTTATTAGTGATTATCTTATGTTTAAGCCTCCTAGTTCTGGTCTTACGTGCAAGTGGAAACTTGGGGTCAGGTTTTGCAGTTGAAATGACACTGAAACAGTCAAAAGCTTGTCACTGCTATTCAACAAAAACAAACCACTCTTGGCATCTGCACGTGTGCAATTAAGATAAAAATTCAGAGGTTGCTATCAATGATCCACTGATCCTCCCTGGGGTGTGATGTTTTAGAAAAATCATTTATAAATAGTTGATTTAATGTAAACTACTACTTTTTTTTCAAATTAATGTATTAGATCCTTAGAAAGCTAAACCTTGTTGAATGAAATCTAGCTAGGTTTTTAATAGTATAGCAAATAATTAGTCTGATCAACCTCTCTGGCTCTGAAAAACTAATATGCTTGCAGTTAGAGAATTCTATAATCCCAAATGGTTCATTAGCCTATTAAATGACACTTCTACTGATCGATGCCAAAGATTCCCTGTGGCTGGGACCAGAATGGAATTCATCTCAGAAAGCAGTTTGAACACCATATAATGAACACTACATCTTTGTGAAAGTTAGCAGTAATTGCCGTCACTTCAAAACCAACTTCAAAAATCAGGCCATTATCTTTACACCTGCCTTATCAAGTGGTTTCATAATCTTGGAAATCTCTATTTGAAAGGATTTCTTTTGATTCTGATCATATGATCAACATTGATTTAGTGGGAGCATGCCTACCGTTGAGTCAGAAGTGAACACAAGACTTATGCCAAAACATTGGCCCACCACTGAGTAATTGTAACATTATTGGAGATGCTATTAGTTAATGAGGTGTTAACATGATGTGAACACTGGCTGCATCTTTTGCCTACAAGGCAAACTACTGCATTTCAAAGTTAATGTACTAGTTGTAAACCGTACTATAGTACATAAAGGCTGTGAAAGTTACTCCACAAATGTAGCTTCTTTCTTTCTATCATTCTCAAGTTATGCTTGCTGGTTACTAATGCTGTGCTCTCCATTAACTTCATGATGATAAAAATCTCAACTTTCCAAACCTTTGTTGATAACTATCAATCTCATTCTGAATTTCTTTCTGTTTAATGTTTGTGGTACCATTTCCATAATATCTTCTAATAGCTTTCCAATAAAGGGTGCCAAGACATATATTCTGCATCCTGACTGTGACCTTGCTAATGACCTTTTCAAATTCAATTTTTTCTTAGGAGTATTTATTGCATAATTGATGGTACAAATTGATGCCCATAGCTGAAGCACAAAATATTGTAAAACATATTTACACCCTTGTCTAATTTCTATCACAATAGCTGAAATTAAACTAACTCTTCAAAAAGTCAGGAAAATGTCCAGAAAATTAAATTCTACTATGCATCATTGTTTACTTAACATTACCACATGAATAACTTTTCTAATACAAATAACAGATGAAAACAACTTACTCAAAAGTTCTGCTTTTTTGACAACTGCTTTCAGGTAATCAGATTTCTGTGCTAGTGCTTTATCCAGCAATGTCCTTGCCTTCTCTTGTGTCATTGGGTCTTCCAAGCATACAGTGGCAAAAAGTGTTAAGGTCTGGGCATTTGGACCCAGTGTTTTAAAGACATTATTTGCCATCACCATTGCTTCACGTATGCTGTTTGAAGCTAAATAACATTCAACTAGACCTGTAACAAAACAAAAGGAAGGCAGTGCAACTGAGACTTAGGAAAGAAATTGTTACAAGTTGAAATGTCAAACAACTATGAAAAGTGTTAAATAAATTGTTTAGCTTTGTAAAACTACCACAATAGACCACAAGATATAACAAGTGATGTATTTAAACAACAATAAAGGCTCCCTGGGGAGACAAGACATCTAAAAATAAATTTGGGCTGTTGTCTCCAGACCAGAGATTGTCAGAGGGTAAATCTCCCAGGTTATTAAAGTTGTGGAAGGGTTTGAGAAGGTAAACTCCAATACTGATGTCAGGAGAAAAGCACATGGAAAAATCACAGCCATCAAATATTGCGAATAAACAAATGTGGTTTTTTTTAAGAATCAGAGATAATAATTCAAAAGAAATAATTTTAAACATTTGTACAAATCTGTTACAATGTATAAACAGAAAATGAACAGAGCCAAGCCCAAAGAGTCTGCTGATATTAGTGTAATGAAGCCCACTGCATTGATGTGTAGTGCTGACGGGGAACAGAGCATAAATCACTAGCTTAGAAGGGAGTAGCCAAAATTACAGTAGGTTCTGATAACATGATAGTTTCATTTTCATGCAATCTCGCATTGTAAGTAAGTCACTCAATAGCAGTGCCATTTATATTAGTGGGGTTGGAATCACGTTATCACCAATACAGAAAAGGAATGTTCGCATTCTACAAATAATGGTCCAAATTCTTCAACCGTGTTAAAGCTAATTCGCATTGAAGAAACACGCGTGATAGCAGAACCAACTGTGAAATTAGATTTAGGATTGCTCCAAATGCAAAGATAATGTACCACCTTGTGAAAATGGGAGCAATGGAAACAAAAACTGGTAGACTTCAACAATAGAAATGCATGTAGGGAGGAGTTTAAAGTTTAAATCAGGAGCTGTTATAATGCAGAACAAGAGAGAATGGGAGGTAAAGTATTCTATTAAAAATAATTAAGTGATATAGGAGAGGATCAAGAGAAACAACTAATGCGAAAGAGTAATAATATTTAAATAAAATGCAGACACTCTACAGAGTAAAAGTTTAGATCCAGTTTATAAACAAAAGGGGAGAAAAACATTTCCTCCCCCATGAATAAGTTAATGCCCTGACTATTTTGCTCTGTTGCCACCTAAAGGCCAAGGCCTGAAATTGCTTATAGATTTAGACCAAATTTTTCAAAATTTCACCTACAAATTCATTAAAATTAATTATAAACAGATGGTCGCATACAAATGTTAACAGGAATTTGTGGGGCAAATTTAAACTGGGAACTCCAAATTAAGGAATAAACACAGATCCTTTCTAAAGAATTTTCAAATATATATTAAATGCAATAAATAAAGCAATTCGATAAATACAGTATTGGCCCAGTTATCATTTTATTCATGTTAGTATAGAGCTCCACATTTCTAGCTGGGAATTCTTTGCAGATCAAGAAGCAATGAAGTACTTAGTTAAATGCGCAAAAAACAAATACATCAAGCAACAGATAAAGATAACAGAATTCAAAGCTATTCTGGCCTGCCACTATTTATGCATGGAATTCATACAAAATAACTAAATCCTTTGTATACAGAACTTAGGAAAGTCATTATGCTGCATAAGAATGTTGATAAATAAGAAATTTACCATCATAACAATCCATTCTGCATGGGGCAAGACGCATTGCTTCTCTGAAGTGTATGATAGCCTCCTGGATTCTGCCCAGGGCTCGCAAGGCAGCACCCTTTAATAATAAGGCTTGTACACTGTTACTATTCAATTGAATTGCTTTTGCTCCAAGATACAAAGCACGTGAATATCGTTTGCTGTACAAACACTGATACCTGTAGACAGCAAGGCAACAAAATAAATTACAAATGTTTCCTAATATAGCATACTGTGAACACCATTAGTGAATTCTTATTTTTAAAAAAAGCTTTACTGCACAAAGTCCACTGCCAGGGTGTATGATATTTCCTGAGGATTAGAAGTTATTAGTTTAGTTAAGTCACATCAACTTCACAAAATAATTGTATCTGAATGTTGGTTCACTGCAGTCGCATTTGCTTAAAGTTTTGTGTCTGAGCTGGGTGGAGTGTGCTATGAAATTTTCAAGTTTAAGAATGCTTGAGGTCCTCACCTAATCCACATACTTACACTGAACTTTGAGAAGATTGGTGCCAAAATAAAGTAATCAGAATTAATCCTTTGAGTACATTTACAAGTATTTTTTATGAACATGTTTATTGCTTTGCAAATTTTCAGAACTTGCAATGTTACATTTTGTCTCTCTATCATCTATGTTTAGTCCTCTCTCTTTCTCATTACCATACTATCCTTGAACGCAATATGTGCATACGCAGAATTAGCATCTACACGCATATTAATAAAATCCATTTGGACTTTTACCATCACTATTTTTAAGCCCTCCACAGACTCTGTTGCCAAATTATTTGTCCGAATCCCAGTCTTGGAAGAACTGCAATCTCCTCCAAGTAAACACTAGGAGGTTTGATGCCATGGCCTGCTGCCCGAAGATGGTTCTATCCCCTTCCATGGCCACTATCTCACGTTGAATCAGCACAGTCAGAGGCTAAGTTCTATTCAATTCTGAATTTCTGACCTCCCATCTACTATAAATCTACTCAGCAATTCCACCTTGCTCTTTGCCGTAAGAACCTTCTTAAAAGCCACACCATCCACCAAGGTACAGTGACTTCTCCTTCTATAATTTCATTTGCTTCATTTTTGGGCATTTGTCTGTGTTAAAGATGCTACATAAATGCAAGGCTTTGTTGTGAAATCAATGCTATTTTTGTCATTTGTATCCAGTCAAGCCATAATTGCTTTATTGGCAAAATAGGTCAGATTTTATTTAATTTTACCAAAGTTTCTTTGACTTCTTGTTCAAAACATTTTAAATCTGCAACACTAGAAAATAAAAGGTTTACAAATATTATTAATTAAACTAACCTGTGTGCTTATAATTATAGCACTGAGTATTATAATTAAAATACTTTGTCACACCACTTATTAAATTCTATTCTAATGAATACTAGACCTCAAAAATGTTGGATTTCAACTAGGGTTCCTAAATGGGGTGACCCAATTTCTGATCCATAGTCAATTTTGAATAAAATAAAAACAGAGAATTGTATGGCATGAATAGTGATCAAAGCACAAATATCTATAGAGTGTTCTCATTCATTATATCTTGCTACTTTATAGCACTGTAAAACTTGTATCAATGGTGCTGTATATAACTTAAATTTTCTTTCCCTCACAAATATCACTGCAGCAGAGAATTCAGTATTTGATAAGACAGTGGATATCATTATTTGAACTGACAAGCCACAAATAACAATTATGCTACACAAGTGCCAGGCAGTGACCATCCTCAGAAGTGGGGAGACAGAATATAACAATCTCGCTTTAATACTCAACTGCAATAACATTGCTAAATCTTCCACATAAACATCAGCAGTGGGAGGTGGCTTACCCTTAACTGGACCAGCATGTAAATAGTGGGTCTACAAAGCAAGTCAGCAGTTGGAAACTATGGTGACTAACTCATTTCCTGGCTCCCAAAAGCCTGTCCACCATCAACAAGGTACAAGTCAGGAATGTGAATGAATAATCCCACTTGTCTGGATCAGTACAACTTGACTAACATTCAAGAAGCAGTTTCCAGCTCAGGACTCCATCCACCAACTTAAATAATGCCTCCCTCCACTACTATCACATAACTGTAGCACTCTGTAGTATGCACTGCAGCAAAACCCTAATGTGCCTTTGATGGCAACTTCCAAACTTGTGAGGTCAACCCATTAGAAGGGTAAGGATACCTAGTGCATGGAAACACTGCCTGCAAAGTTCCCCTCCAAGTCACACGCCATCCTGACTTAGATTACATCATTGTTCTTTCACAGTCACATGGGTAAAATCCTGGAACTTCCTTCCCAATAATACAGGTGTATCTACACTACATAGCCTGTAGCAGTTCAGCACCATTTTCTCAGAAACATTATGGATGAGCAACAAATGATAGCCTTGTCAGCGATGCTCAAATCCCATGCAATAAAAGAAAATGTAATTTTACAGGGCAGCTGTGAACAGTATAGGACTTTCTACTTTAATAACAAGTCATGATAAAGAATCTTGACACAATAGCATGAATAAAACATTCTAATTGTCAAATGTTTTACTGTGCAGCCATACAGAACCATTTTATGGGCACCACTTTTTCGTGGTCATCAAATGAAGCATCTCTCTTGCTATGAATATCAGCCATCAACAGGTCATCTTCCCCTTTCACAAACGGTTGCACATAGTTTAAAAAAAATAAATTTAGTAAATTTGATAATGGCTTTGCCAAGTTAAAAAGAGCAAACTTGTATTTCACGATCTTGGAATGCCCCAAAACCCTTTATAACCAATGATATACTTTAGAGATTATCAATATTCTAATGTAGGAAAGATGACAGCCAATTTGCACATCACAAGATATCTGCTTTTACATGTGTTTAAATAAGGATAAACTCTGGCAAGGACACCTAGGATTTTGTTTTTGAATAGTGCCATATAATATATTATATTCAAACCGAAGTAGTCAGATGGAACCTAAGTTTAATGCCTTACCCAAAAGGCAGTTTCTCTGACAAGGTAGTCTTCCCACAGTAGTGTACTCAAGTTTCAACCTAGATTATACACAAGCCTTTTGAGGCAAGAATGCTACCACTGAACAAAGACTAACAAGCTTATTCCTGCAAATAAGGAAAGGCCTCTCTAGCTGATAACTTCTTTGCTCTAATAAATGTTACGAATAAACTTATTTCTGTATAAACTACATATTTAGGATACTCTTGGTGTGTACCACAATTCCAAATTTCTCATCTGAATCAAGCAGCTGGGATTGAGAAAAGGGGGAAGTCAGAAATTAAATCACATATATGTTAATATCTTATTGGGGGAGGGAGGTGGCGGGGAAATGTGGAAGCAAAAAAAATCATCTTGCACAGCTCTTGTACATTTCCTAGTTACTTGGTCCAAGATCAGCAGAGACTACACCTAGGAAGAGTTGGAAAATAAAGATATCAGTTAGTTAACTATCACCTATCAAGAAACCTATATTTACAGAATGTGGAAATTGGTGCATCAATAATGGCATTAACCTTGCAGTTACAATTACTGGGATAGGACTCACAATAATATTAATCATGATATTACTAAAAAAAAAAGTACTTTTGTTTCTTCCTACAATGAAAAATTTAATAACCTACCCAGAGACAACCCATGGTTCGGCATGCTGATCAGAAATGTTAAATAAACGGCCACCTAAATTTTCAACATCCTCTAGTCGGCCTTCACCCGCCAAAAGATACCCATATACATCCATTCCTAAAATGAAAGCAAGTTTGAAAACATAATGTCAGACAGCTTACTATAATCACAGATTTGGTCCACAATTCTAGATTAACAAATGCTGGTCTGAAATTTGTACACATCCAATATTTTTATTTCTGTTTCAATATTGATAATACTTAAGAAAAGTTCTCAAATGAATAAGTCAATTTAGTTTTCATCATAGTTAAAACTGGAATAATCATCTAAAGGCGCAAAGTAATTCTCTGGTGTCTTGGGTTCAATTCGTAACACAACAGCCAGTGGAATTTAAATTTAATTAAAAATCTGAAAGTGGAAGCGACATTCAGTAATGATGACCATGAAACTGATCACTGCTTGTGATAAAATCCTATTTGGTTGATGAATGTTATTTAGGGAACGTAATCTGCCATTTTAATCTGGTTTGGTCCACATCAGAGTCCAGATCATTGTAATGCAGTTGAACTGTCTTCTGAAATGAGGTAAAAACAATGACTGCAGATGCTGGAAAGCAGATTCTGGATCAGTGGTGCTGGAAGAGCACAGCAATTCAGGCAGCATCCAACGAGCAGCAAAATCGACGTTTCGGGCAAAAGCCCTTCATCAGGAATAAAGGCAGAGAGCCTGAAGCGTGGAGAGATAAGCTAGAGGAGGGTGGGGGTGGAGAGAAAGTAGCACAGAGTACAATAGGTGAGTGGGGGAGGAGATGAAGGTGATAGGTCAGGGAGGAGAGGATGGAGTGGATAGGTGGAAAAGGAGCTAGGCAGGTCGGGCAAGTCCGGACAGGTCAAGGGGACAGTGCGGAGCTGGAAGCTTGAAACGAGGATTAGGTGGGGGAAGGGGAAATGGGGAAGCTGTTGAAGTCCACATTGATGCCCTGGGGTTGAAGTGTTCCGAGGCGGAAGATGAGGCGTTCTTCTTCCAGGTGTCTGGTGGTGAGGGAGCGGCGGTGAAGGAGGCCCAGGACCTCCATGTCCTCAGCAGAGTGGGAGGGGGAGTTGAAATGTTGGGCCACGGGGCGGTTTGGTTGATTGGTGCGGGTGTCTCGGAGATGTTCCCTAAAGGGCTCTGCTAGTAGGCGCCCAGTCTCCCCAATGTAGAGGAGACCGCATCGGGAGCAACGGATACAATAAATGATATTAGTGGATGTGCAGGTAAAACTTTGATGGATGTGGAAGGCTCCTTTAGGGCCTTGGGTAGAGGTGAGGGAGGAGGTGTGGGCACAGGTTTTACAGTTCCTGCGGTGGCAGGGGAAAGTGCCAGGATGGGAGGGTGGGTTCGTAGGGGGGCATGGACCTGACCAGGTAGTCACGGAGGGAACGGTCTTTGCGAAAGACGGAAAGGGGTCTTATATCCCTGGTGGTGGGGTCTTTTTGGAGGTGGCGGAAATATCAGAGGATGATTTGGTTTATGTGGAGGTTTGTAGGGTGGAAGGTGAGCACCAGGGGCATTCTGTCTTTGTTACGGTTGGAGGGGTGCTGTCTTCTGAAATGGCCTGCTTCAGTTCAGCAAGCCACTCAATTTAAGGGCAATTAGGGATGGGCAACTTTGCCCCTACAACACTGTCATCCCATGGAAGAATAAATTTACAAAATCTTCAGCCCTCCACTTTAACACTGGAACCGCAATTGAATAAACAGATAAGTACCTCAAACATCTAGAAATTGCAAATGCTTTGGCAGTCATTTGTATATTACTTACCTTTGATTATGTACGGATCCAGCATCTGAGCCTGCTCAAACTTTAATATAGCATTTTTGTTGTCACCCACTCTAAAATACAAATCTGCTAGGCTTCCCATTAAATCAACATTATCCCTCAATAACGACTTCTTCTCCAGGGAGCTGAAAACATAAAATAATTGTAACAGTGTACTGATTATTAATAGTAGTGCAGTGATCGGAAGGTTACCATATTAATATTGCTCTTTGGGTCTTTCTTCTACAATCAAATATTCACAACAGTTAGTGAGTATTAACATCTTAGTGGGCTATAAATCAGGTGTAAAACATTAATTTTTAAATGAAGAAAGCTTGAAATTGAATTTTCATTCCATAATCTGTTAATGTTGCTCAAAAACATTCAGTACAGTTAAAAATACTAAAATTCAATTCAGTTTAATAGCAGAATAACAATTATATTTTGCTCAGGTGGGTTTGACAAATGAATAAATTTGGATGACATTTTTCCATAATCATGTGCCTGCGGAACAGGTATTTTTAATCAACCTGTTCAGACAAGTTATGATACACCTCGACGGCGGTGGGGGGGGTTCCTGAACTCAGGCTCAGACTTAGAAACACTTGCACGGCACCATAAGAACTCCTAAACCACACAGCTTACTTTACGCACAGCCACTGACAAAAATCAGCCACATACCCTTAAAATAACCCTTTTATTTTACATCCCTTTTAGGATCTAATTTTAGTTACTGTGTTTGAAATTACAAGTAAAAATTGAAGGACCAATGAACTTTAAATAGGATCAAAACAATTTCGGCCAAGGAGATGCATAGATTTTTATTGGAGAATCTAAGTGTATAATCACATCCAAACCCATATTCAGGATGGGGAGGGTGCCAATTAGCTTTTGCACATAACCAGATTGTTAGGTTTTCAGTGTACAAGTTTATATCTGGCTTCCTGAAAATGTGCAGAACAAATTTAGACAATACTTTTTATCTTTAAAGTATGTACTGGATGTTTAAAATAATTTAACAAAACTGTAATGTCTTGAGTATGTTTCTACTTAAAGAAAACACTGACCAAAAAAGTAACTATTTAGTAGAAAAACAAATACTGTCATTCCCCTTTCCCACACAGTATACAACATTTTCTTACCAGATAGTATTAATTGCTCTGGTGTTGTCACCAGTGTGAACAAAAGCATATGCCTTGATCCAAACAGAGAGCCAGTCCAGATTTGGAATACTCTGAATCACATTCATAGTCAGAGATGCTACTTCGGCACCCTTCACTGAAAGAGACAGGAGACCTGGAAAACAAACAGGCAAGACATGGATAGCTAACCTGTGACTTGAAAGTACTTGGATAGAATATACTTGTATTTGAACACAGGAGTCATTTTCAGTCATCTTTTTGCATGCTTGTTAGAGGATTTTCTTATACCATTCTACTTAAAGATGATTTTGTTCCCAATAACTAGTTTGTTTTACACCACATTAAGAAACTACTTAACAGTGTAGATGCAATAAGGACCCTGAAGGCTAATAACATCCAACTGTAATGCTAAGGAGGAGGAGCAAATTATTGCAGATGCTAAGACCTTATGTTCCACTGTTAATTGTGCCATTTTCAGTATAACAGCAAAACTGTCATTTATCTATGGGCAAAAGAGGGCCTCATCACTGAAAAGGGCAAATAAATTCAATTCAGCCATGATCTTTGCATCCTCTCAATTCCCCAAACCCACCTACCCATAGGCTTAGTCATAATCATTACCAACGTGATGGAAGGGAGTTGTTCATAAAAACTTGCTCAACAACCAATGTTCAGTTTGGCTTCATCCAGGATCTTTTAACTCCAGATTTCATTACAGCCTTGGTCCAAAACTTGCCAAAAGACCTGAATTCTGGAGGTGAGGTCAGAGTGATTGCCCTTAACACTAACACAGTAATTGACAGTATGACATCAAGTAACCCTAGTAAAACTGCACTAAATGGGAATCGGAGTATAAACTCTCCACACTAACACGAAGGAAGCCAACCATCTCGGTCCCAAGATATTCACTCAGGGTAATATCCTGAGTATCTTCATCTGCTTCATCAAGGACATTCTCTTCAACATGAAGTCAGAAATGGAACTGCAACATTTAGTACCATTTGTAACCCCTCCAATTCTAAGTAGTCTATCTCTGTGCACAGCAAGATCTACACAATATTTAAGCTCAGGCCAATAAGAGGCAAGTAAGATTTGTGCTACAAAGAGAGAAGCTAACCATCGTCCATGGACATCCAGTGGTATTATCATCAATGAAGCTCATATTAACAATACTCTGGATGTTATCATTGACCACAAACTGGACCAGCCATGCAAGTACTCTTGTTGCAAGAGCAGGTAAGAGATTGGAAAATCATTGATGAGTAACTCATCTCCCAACTCCATAATTCCTGCCTGCCATCTTCAAGGTAAAGTCTGTATTGAATACTCTCCACTACCTAAATGAGTGCAACTCAACACCATGCAGGACAAAACAACCTTGTTTTATTGATGCCCCATCATCTCAATCATCTATTCCATCCACCACTCATGCACATTGTAAAGTGTAGAATATATTAAGGTGTATTGTAACAATTCAACAGACTTCCTTCAACAAGACTTCCCTAACCTTTGCCAGCACAGAAAGCAAGGGTAATAGATGAAATAACTCCACAGAGATTGGCATCCTGTCATCAAGTCACCCTTTGTTTTCACATAGAAAGTTCTTGACACTGACGCAGCTCCCTCAGAGTCAACTGTCAGAGTGAACAGAACCCATCACTCTGGTTCTTTTTTTAAAAAAGACAGATCACTCCTGTCAGCAAGGGCTCCTTGACTAGACCAGATTAACAGCCCCAGTTAGGGAGCTAACATTTTATTACGCCCACCTGACTGATCTTGTTACAATCACAAAAGTGCATATTTCAGAAAACTACCACCTAAATGGTCCTCTTCAAGAAACCACATCCTGACTTGGAATTATAATGCCATTCCTTCATAATCATCGGGATCAAAAATCCTGGTACTTCCTACCTAACAGCAGAGGGTGTGCATACACCAGATGGTCTATAGTATTCAATAAGGTCACTGACTAAACCTTCAAGTGTAATGGGGGATAGGCAACAAATGCAGCCTTATCAGTGATCCTCACATTCCATAAACAAATAAAAAAACTGGGAAAAAAAAAATCAGATCTATTAAGGTCATGCCTTCTAGTTAATCACCTCTAAACTAAGACTTGATGGCATTCTTCAAGACAGAGTACATCCCTGAAAACAGAAACATGATTTGGCACAGCTGTAAACAATACAAAGATCATAAACTGATGTCATAACATTTACAGTGTCCAAAATACTCTTATAGGAGCATGTTCAGAGCAGATGCAACTGCCAACGAACATTTAATATTAATCAGAAGAAAAGATCATCCAAATTTATTTGCAGCAAAATAATTAGCATTAAATTCTTAAAAGAGCCAACTATAAACTTTCAAGTCGAAGAAGATGGATTGCCATACTATGAGTCCATGCAGCTCATGTGAACCTAATCTCTATCTGCATTATTCCATACATCATTTCATTTCAGCTTCCTTCCCAAGCTACATTTCTCCCACTTGTTCCTCACCTCTAATTTTTTCTAGCTTATCATTTGCAGCAGTAAAAGATGTATGGAGATTTTAATTAAAAAAACCTACCTAATATTGCATCCAGAGCCAGAGGACACTGTCGTAATACTTCCTTATAGCTGGTGACAGCTGATCGCTCCTGTCCTGCTTTCTTATACAGGTTTGCTAACATCATATTAATCTAGATCACAGGGAAAAAAAAGTCAATGACACAAAAAATGTAAAAATTTACAGTTGTATAATTTTTCTAGCTGAAGACAAGCAAACTAAACAGAAGCACGTTGCTACAGACTGGTGAAATTTGAGTTCACTCCTGTGGTCCACCACTCTGCTGAGTTGTCAATGGCTGTGCAGGCAGACTGAAGTGGAATCATGAAGCTTTGCAAGAAAAAGAGGAAAACTGGCAGCACAGTTGTCAAAGTTTCTTGTGAGCTATTAGGAGTACACTTAAAAATATACCAGAAACTGTTGGCAAAGTGTTTTCTTGTACAGTACTCTCAACACATTTAGTGTGCCCCTGATGGAAATCAGAAAAAGGGAGAAAGCATCTGGAAAAAAAAACTTACTCTGTGGAAAAGTGAAAACTCTTTAAATGAGAGAAAAGTGTACAAATGTTACAAGAATTTGATATAAAGTAAGTGGCTCAGTACCATTTTTATTCATTTAAGGAATGCAGATTTCGCTGGCTGGGCCAGAATTAATTGCCAGTCCCTAGTTGCCTTGAGGTATTGGTGGCAAGCTGCCTTCTTGAACTGCTGCAATTGGTATAGATACACCCACAACCCCTTTAGGGGGAATTCCAGGATTTTGACCCAGTGATATTCATTTATTTCAGGATGGCGAGTGGCTTGGAAGGGAACTTGCAGGTGGTGGTCTTCCAAGTATTTGTTTCCCTTGCCCTTCCAGATGGTAGTGGTTGTGTGTTTAGAAGGGGTATTAGCGAATTTCTACAGTGCATCTTGTAAACGTATATACATTGATGCTACTGAGTGTAGGTAGTCAAGGAAATGAATGTTTATGGTTGCAATGTCAATCAAGCAACAGGCTGCTTTGTCCTTGATGGTTTCAAGTTAGAGTGTTATTGGAGCTGCCCTTATACAGGAAAATGGGAAATATTCCATCACAATCATATGTTGTGCATTGTGGATGGTTGACGGTGGACATACTTTGAGGAGTCAAGAGGCGAGTTATTCATTGCAGGATTGCTAGCCTATTCTTGCAACCACAATAGTTATATGGCTAATCCAGTTCAGTTTATGGTCAATTGTCACACCCAGGATTCATGAATTCATGCTAAAGTCTAATCAAGACATCAAATCAATCTGCTTTATCATTAAGACTGGTTTCAAACAAAGAAACAAAAATAAGAACACTGAAAATCCAAAACCATCTTTAGTTAATCACATAGAAACCGCAATTCAGAATGAACGATTTACAGCTGTTTGAAATGTTTGAACATAGTGTATTACCTAAACAAAACTTCACAATTTAAAAACTGTGCTAGATATAAAAAAAATTAAAACAAGTGATAATTATAAAAGATTGTTAGGTGCTTGAATAATTCCTACCTATCAATATTTTACCAGATTAACAAAAAAAAAGGTTACCTTTGGAGTGCGCTGCCTGGTGGATATGGTGTCCAGTATTGCAACAGCATCCCTTTCTTGACGTAGCATTGTATAGCATTCAGCCATTTTATACTTCACTTCAATCTCTGATGGCAGACACTAAAATGAACATAAGAAATTGTTACTTAAGACTGTTCCTGAATTACGTAGTTACTTGCTACTCAGACTCAGAAGAAATCACTGCATTAAAGCTCTGACTGTACAGTGCCATAGACAAGGTATTTTTCTTCATTGATTGCTTCTTTGAATATTTTCTCAACAATTCAGGAATAGTAGAGGACAATGTTGCTGCACTCGATACAAGTTACAGAATTGACAAATATTTTACACATTCTGTACAGCATTTTTTTAAAATAAAAGACATTTCTGCACATATTCCTATCCAGACAACTTGGCAGCTATATATTTAGAAAAACTGTAATTATGACCAGTTTTACCAGTTTGCAACTTTCCATCAATTAACATGAAAAACTGTGACTGGGCATTGAAGTGGAAAGCCCAGGCAAGTGTGCAATAAATTCGTATTAAAATATGATACCTAGTTTATAGACTATAGCAGCAGCTTCCCCTTAATATCTTGGTATCCAACCAACTCCAGGATGGTAATCGTGAAAAATAGTTTAAAGAGAAATTACTACTTCTTGTGAAGCTAACCTGATGTAGCCTATACTAGTCAATGGTTCCTTCACATACAGAGAAATGTGTGCGCGAATATACAATGAAGAAATTAATAAAACAAACCATACTAAGTTACATTGCTCTTTGAAGTGGTGAAGGATAAAGATGAAATGTGAAACAAGCTATTGAACTGAGGTACAAATAAGTCAAAGTGAAATGTTTGAAAAAAAGCTACCAACTTCTGAAACTTTTCTGGCTCTCTGTTGACATCCCTACAAAGTAAACAAAACAGATCCATTAGGATAGGTCAAACAAAGCTTATAAAGACACATAATCTAAACATGAGAACTGGGCCTTTGAATCTTGCTCGCAATATCTATGAATAAACAGCAATTCTGTCAAAATGATCTGCATGTCATATAATTGATGATGATAAATATTTTGCTGGCCTGTCCAACAGCTAAAATATTTCACAACACTTTGATAGCAGTGATCTGAATGAAACAGTTCTACATAAATGATTAGCTTTATTACTACTTTAAGGGATAATTAATCATTAAATTACACAGATTACAAGCATCAGGTTAGGGTTACCAGATCTCAGGCTGACTAACTATGAAACTGCTGCAATTAGCTTCGGAAGAAATGAACTTAGAGAAAACTAATTAAATCTGCCATGTTCCCATCCCTGATAGGGCAGGGAATAAAAATAATGAAGTAGTTTTCTTCTAATACTAAATAACAGAACTCTAAACAAGTGTGCATCTATCCAGATATATTTATGAAACCTCCCTTTAAAATGACAAAACTATAACCAACATAACATTGCTTTAATGAATAAATATGGAGATATAATAGTTATGGTACTGTACTCAAAGCATAAAATTCAATAAATCTGATAACTGGGTTGTGAATAAAAACAGAAAACAACAAAGAATGCAGTCAAATCGCTCTAAAAAACAAACAGTTCTTTAATGTGCTTCAAGGAAACAAGACCGTCACTCCTACTAGGATGGGCTGTGTACAGTTTAACTCAATTCCATTTGAACAGGCAGTCTATGACCATATAACTAGGAATGTGGATAAATTCAGGTTTACCTACAATTAAAACAAGTTTAAAAGCTGTGCTGCAGAACAGTCTGGGAGTTCCTCAAAAAAAAACTTAGCAATGAGGAAAGAAATCACTGCAGTGCACCCAAACATTTACAAAGAAGCACTTCTCACTGCTGTAGTCAGGGTTTATCATATTGGAAGCCAACAAGAAAGATTTATTGTTTTTCAAATCAATGGTATTTATAATATTCCATAAAAATAGGCCATATGTAGTCTACCAAATATTGGGATAGTTAAGAATTCTCAGAATCCTGCATGTCAGCAATATGAATCACATCTTCAAAATGTGTGAATCAAATAGATTTATGGTTTGAGAACAGTGACATTAAATTTTCAGAGAGTATCCCCAAAATAAACTTAGTACTGTACCCCAAAGCTATTAGCTCAATTAATCAAACTTAGTTCTCAAAACAGTAATTAAGGTCTAATTTGATCAAGAAAATAATTTGGTTCATCTCTTTATTTGCCTTAACAGTTTTACTTTTGTGATTATGAATAACATGAAGGCCTTCCAAGTATCTTTGGTGAATCTCTCGTTGCACTCGTATTAGACAGGAGCTTGAGCGGCCAGTGAGTTGGTTAAAGCAATGAGGAGCTCAGCCAATTAGATCAACAAGATACCAGGTTGGATTCCTGCCGTATAATGATTTACCTTACGGAGAAATTGTAGGGGCATTACTACTGGCCTCATCACTCTAACTACTTATGCATAGAGCATCTTTACCAAACAAAGATTTTCAAAACAAAATCTGACAGCAAGGCACATACAAAATAATTAGGATAAATGATTAAATGTTTAGTCAAACAGGCAGATTTTAAGTACTAATTTCAAATACAGAAAGGGGTACAATGATTTAGGGAGGGCATTCCAGAGTTTAGGACCTAGATAATTAACTGCACAACTGCAAATGGTGAAGCAATGAAAGAGGTTAGAGAAGAACAGAGATCTCAGAGGATTGCAGGACTTGATGAGGTTATGGAAATAAGGGAAAAAAAGAGACTATGAAAGAATTTGAAAACAAGAATGAAAATCTTAAAAAAAAAACACAGCTGGTACAGGAGCCAATGCAAGTCAGTGAGCAAAGGGGCGATGGGTGAATACAAAAGAGCGAGTTTGGATAGGTACAAGAGTTCTGAATGCAGCATTTGTCAGAAAGCAATTGGCTGCAATTTATGAAAAGGTGTTTATACTGTTAGACTTATAACAAGTTGGGTAAAAATTTAACATTTAATAGGCAAACCAGGACAGAACTTATACAGTTAATGCTAGAGCCATAGGGAATGTTGCCAAACAAGAGACCTAGGGATGCAGATGCAGGTAGATAGGGTGGTGAAGGTGACCTTAGCCATGCTCGCCTTCATCGGTCAGAACATTAAGTAGATGAGTTGGCATATCATGTTACAGCTGTATATGACTGGTGAGGCTACTTTTAGAATACCACATACAATTCCAATTGCCCTTTTATAGGAAGGATGCTGTTAAACTTGACAGTATGCAGAAAAGATTTAAAGGATGTTGCCAAGACTGGAGGGTTTCAGTTATAGGGAGAGGCTGAATGGGCTGGGGTTTTTTTTCTTTGGAGCGTCAGAGGCTGAGAAGTGATCTTATAGAGGTTTATAAAATCACGAGTGGCATGGATAGGGTGAATACCCGAAAGTCTTTTTCCTAGGATGGCCGGGGGGTTGATGAGGAACGTTCCCGGTTTAGACTCTCAGATGCATAAAAACTCCATATTTGCAGACTTTGAATGGATTCATTGCCTCCACAATCCAAAGAAACTGTCAGATGTCAGTTATATCCACCCCATGAACAATTGAGACAGGAGTGTAATTTCTTTGAACTTGAATCTCTAAGAAATACTATTGGAAAAGAGGCTGAACTTTATTTTGCTGTTAAGATCATTCAAATTATCTTTTCTATTTTAGGTAGCTTGTGTTTTTAAAAATGCTTAATTAATTTCCATTATGTTGCTAAAGAAACTACAACCTCTTGTGAATTAATCTCAATGACGAACCCTAACTATCCCCAGCCTTTAACCATGTAAAATAAATCTGGCTTGATAGATCATTTCATTCTCGGATTTGAATTACCCAGTAGTATCATCAGCTGTGATCATAATATCATATCACCAAAGCCGCATGTGGATGAGAAAAAGAGAAGGGTGCAAAAATGCACATTCTTGGAGGAACCCCAGTATACTTCTGAATTGTGCAAACTGTTGTGTGATAGAGGGATTACTAAGCAGGAAAGAATGGTGAAGAGATTCAGGATTCCTGCTCCTGGTCACTGCCCAAACATTTGCTGGAAATCCATCAACACAGGAGCTCGGTGAGGAGATGGGTTCAACTAAGATGCAACCTAAAACAGGCATGTTGACAATTATGATCTACACTGACAAGAACAAAAGAAATTTCAAATACTGCTATCCAGGAAGCTGAACACCCCAAGCAAACAATTAATAGGTTTGAAGTGTAAAAGAGTTGAAATAGGTATTTAGGAAGATGCTTTAAAGCCGGACTTCTAAAAGACATTTTGGAATGTAGCAGAGAATAGGGATCCGGGGACATTTTTAAATTGGCAAACTAGTGAAATGCCATAAAAGTAAGTGCTGGGACCTCAGCTATTTACAAACTACTTTAATGACTTAGACAAAGGGACCCAGTACAATATTTAAATTTGCTGATGATACAAGACTAGGTGGTAATGCAAGCTATGAGGACAGAAGAGGTTGCAAGAAGATACATGAATGACAAATAAGCTGGCAGACAGAATAAAGTAAGAAGTGTATAATTATTCATTTTCAGTGTAAAGCAAAGCATATTTCATTTCTAAAAAAAAAACTTAAGTTTTTTAAATATGTTCAGAGAAATTTAGATATACACCTAAAAGGAACAAAGGCTGAGGCACTTGGGGCTGTTTTCATTGGAGAAAAGAAGAAGATTTAGGGGTGACTTGATAGAGGTGTACAAGATGATTAGGGGTTTAGATAGGGTTGACCATGAGAACCTTTTTCCACGCATGGAGTCAGCTATTACGAGGGGGCATAGCTTTAAATTAAGGGGTGGTAGGTATAGGACAGATGTTAGGGGTAGATTCTTTACTCAGCGAGTCGTGAGTTCATGGAATGCCCTGCCAGTAGCAGTGGTGGACTCTCCCTCTTTATGGGCATTTAAACGGGCATTGGATAGGCATATGGAGGATAGTGGGCTAGGATCGGCGCAACATCGAGGGCCAAAGGGCCTGTACTACGCTGTATGTTTCTATGTTCTATGTATGCAGTTTTTGAGCAAAGTGCAATGTAACTCTGCAAGTACAAATTCACCCCACAAAATGTGTGTGTGCATGTGGGTCTTTTTCTGTCTGGGGGTGTGTGTGTGTGTGTGTGTCTGGGATGGGGGTTGTGAGTGTGAGAAAGTGTGTGTAGTGAGTGCAGAGTGTCTTAAGTCTGTGAGGGGGTGCATGTGAGAGTGTGGGAGTGTGTGTGTGTAGATGGGTGTCCGAGCGTGCGTCTCTGCGTCTAGTGCAATGATGATCACCTATAATGTGACATGAACCCAAGGTCCAGGTTGAGGCCCTCCCTATGGGTACCAAACTTAGCGATCAGCCTCTGCTCGGCCACTTTCCTCTGCTGCCTGTCCCGAAGTCCACCTTGGAGGATGGTCAACCGAAGGTCCGAGGCTGAATGTCCTAGACCACTGAAGTGTTCCCCAACTGGGAGGGTACCCTCCTGTCTGTTGATTGTTGTGCGGTGCCCATTCATCTGTTGTGGTAGCCTTTGCTCAGTTTCCCCAATGTACCATGCCTCCGGGAATCCTTGTCAGCAACGTCTAAGATAGACAAGTTGGCTGAGTCACATGAATACCTGCCATGTACAAGGTGGGAGGTGTTCCCACGCGTAATAGTGGTATCTATGTCCACAATCTGACACGTCTTGCAGTGTCCACCGTGACAGGGTTGTATGGAGTTGTCCTGAGAGCCGGGCAGTTTGCTACAAACAATGGTCTGTTTGAGGTTTGGCGGTTGTTTAAAGGCAAGTAGTGGAGGTGTGGGGAAGGTCTTGGTGAGGTGCTCATCCTCATTGATAATGTGTTGCAGGTCATGAAGAACATGGCGTAATTTTTCAACCCCTGGGAAGTACTGAACAACGAAGGGTACCCCGTCAGTTGCAGCACGTGCCTGTCTCCTGAGGAGGTCATTACGGTTCCTTGCTGTGGCACATCGGAACTGGCGGTTGATGAGTTGAGCATCGTATCCAGTTCTGGTGAGGGCGTCCTAGAGTACTTCCAGGTTTCCGTCATATTCCTCCTCATCTGAGCAGATCTGGTGTATGCATAGGGCTTGTCCATAGGGAATGGCTGTTTTAATATGTTTTGGGTGGAAGCTGGAGAAGTGCAGCATTGAGAGGTTGTCTGTAGGTTTGCGGTAGAGTGTGGTGCTGAGGTGTCCGTCCTTGATGGAGACACATGTGTTCAAGAATGAGAGACAGTAGAGAGTAGTCCATGGTAAGTTTGATAGTGGGATGAAACTTGTTGAGGTCACTGTGTAGTTTTATCAGTGATTCCTCGCCATGGGTCCAGAGGAAGAAAATGTCGTCAATGTACCTGGTGTACAATGTTGGTTGGAGATCCTGCTTAGAGAAGAAATCTTGTTCGAACCTGTGCATAAAAATGTCGGCATACTGGGGTGCAAATTTGGTCCCCATGGCTGTTCCGTGTGTCTGGATGAAGAATTGGTTGTCAAAGGTGAAGACGTTATATGATCGAGGATAAAGCGAATGAGTTGTAGGATGGTGTTTGGAGACTGGCAGTTGTTGGTGTTGAGTACTGAGGCTGTTGCCACAATGTCACCCTTATGGGGGATGCTGGTGTAGAGTGCGGAAATGTCCATTGTGACGAGGAATGTTCCCGGTTCGACTGGTCCGTGGGTTTCTGTAAGAAATCCGTAGTGTCACAACAGAAGCTGGAGATCCCCTGTACAATAGGTTTCAAGATGCCTTCCACATAGCCAGAGAGATTCTCACATAGAGTCCCACTGCCCGACACGATGGGACATCCTGATGTGTTGGCTTTGTGTACCTTTGGAAGGCAGTAGAAGTGGCCTACATGAGAAGTACGTGGGATGAGGGCACGTAGGGAACTCTGAAGGACTGGATCCAAAGTTCTGATCAGTGTGTTTAATTCTCGGGTGTGTTCTTTGGTCGGATCAGCTGGTAGTTGCCTGTAGTGTTCCTGGTTGCTCAGTTGTCAGTACACTTCCTTGCAGTAATTTGTTCTATTCTGAATGACAATGGCTCCTCCTTTATCTGCTGGTTTGATGACAATGTTGTCATTGGTTTTGAGAGCCTGGATGGCATTGCGTTGTGAACGGGTGATGTTTTGCTCTACCTTGTGGGTACGGCTGATGAATCTGGCATTTATATATTTCCTGACAGTTTGAGCATACATGTCAAGCCCAGGGCAGCGGCCCTCCGGTGGGGTCCATGTTTAAGTACTGAAATTTCTTCCAGGATGTTAGTATTTTCAAATCAGATTCTATCATCCTACTGGTTTTAAAAGTACTTTCATTCACTCACACCATGAGCTAGCCCTGATAAAAGTCAACAAGTTGCTACCAGTGTTCTTAAATCAGGATGTAAAAGGCATTCTACTGGCCTATAGATCACCATCTAATTTCCCTTTGTTCCTTTTAAAGAGGTGCCAATCTCTGACACTGTTCTCCCTGAAGCAGTTTAGTGAAACTGGAAGCTCACCGCAGACTTATGGGCAACCACTCATACAAGCAAAAACTGCATTTAAACATCATCGTTCATGACCAGCATCTCAAAGTAACAGCCTGCTGCACAATGTGGCCTCCATGTCAATTTTATTAGCGTTCAAAAAAATACTGCCCAGTACAAAAAAGCAATTTGTTGCATTGATCCACAGCAACTGTTAGCTTCAAACAAGCAAACCTATGCTATATCTAGTACACACATGCTATTTTGGTGACAGTAATTGTCAATGCTTTAAGCATTTAAAACACAATTACGGATTTGAGATTTATGGAAATTTGTTTGACATTTATAGTTCTGTTTTATTTAGTTATTCAGACACATCAAATCTCAACGTAGTGGATGCTGATGCTTGGATATTCAGACCCACAGTATAGTTGTATAAACCACAACTTTTTTTTCTATTCCTTTTGCTTCTGAAGCCTGTGCATTCTTTCCCAGGTGCAATATTAGCCAGATCTGCTTTTCTGGTGGCCATTGATAGAGTGTTATCATGAAGAAGGTGCATTCAAGCAAAACCATTTCATGTGCATTCAGACAGAACCAGTTCGTGTGATGAGAGTCTCTAATAAGTGCATGCAGCACAACATTCTTTCATCACTTGACTGAACTCATTTCTGTAGCTGTCCAGTCCTTCCCGTTGCCAAACTCATTCCTCTAAATCCCTATTATTGGCAGTGTCTTTCCCTAGATTCTCCTTCCTGAACTTCTTTTGTCCTTAAGATTCACCTCTTGCTTCTACATTCCCATAAAGTTGCTAACCATTCAAATTGCTCAATGTTTAAATTAACCTCTGTTGCACAAAACTGTCACCCTTCCAACATCCCACAACCAACCTCTCTCTCCTTTCCAAAGTTTAAATTTTTAGCTTAAGTTCTGTCCTCCTCTTTCCCACAACACGATGCTTTAATCTTTCCAATCAGATTTGAGCCCTGCATTACTTCCACCATCATCATACTCCTACCCATCTTCACCCATTATCCATTACAACTGGATTTATCACTTTAAATCCAACTATTCCAAAGTAAACTAAAGCAAAATATCGTGGATACGAGGTTCCTGAAATAAAAACAAAAAACTGCTGAGTTCTCAGCAGGTCAGCAGCGTCTGTGATTAAACGAGAAGATCTGTCACTTCTTCCTTAAATGGAGACCAATTGAAAAACATATGTCCCAATATTGTAGTGACCAAATACCATGGTAAACAATTGCAAAGTCAGGCTCCTTTCTAAGATCTAACTTTCCCAGTGTTACCATCAGCTGGGATCATAGTAACTGCAATCAACATTCAGTATAAAACCAGTGACTGTCAAAAACAAGATATTAACTCTGTTGCTCTATCCACAGATGATGAGATCTGCTGTGTATTTCCAAGATTTTCTGTATTGGTTTCAGACTTCCAGCATTTGTAGTACATTTACTATCAACTCCCTGTAAGGACTCCAATCTATTCTCCCAGTTGATCCAGCTCAGTCACTTCAGCAATCTTTTACACCTGTAGATGCTGATGTGTTCTTTTTTGCTGAGTGATTCCAATACATTGGTTGATCCTATCCATTCCATTTCCTGCACTCAACTCTCACCTATGTCTTCCCCCTACCAGCCTCTATGTTCAATGTTGCTTTCTCTACCGTTTCTATAATCTTCCAAGTGATGCTATCTCCAAACACATCTTCCCTTTCAGCTTCCTGTAATGACCATCCCATTCTCTTTTATATCACTCTAACACTTTCCCCTTCTCATTACACTCTCCAAGCATGCATTGAAGATGCAACACCTGGCTTTTTAGCTCCTCTCTCCATATTGTCCAAAACTCTTAACATTCTACCATGGTGAAAAAGGTATATTACATTTGAAGAAATACTTTTTTTTCCCCCACTCTCAATGAGATCTTCCTTACATTGAGAAGACCAAACAAAGATTGGGTGTTTGCTTTGTGAAACACCACTGTTCAGTCTGGAGTTTCCATTTAATGTCATTTTACCCCTTCAGTTTGCTCTCATGTTAACTTTTCTATCCTCAGCCTTTTGCAGCGTTTCAATAAAGCTAAGCATTAGCTTGAGGAAAAGTACTTATTCCTTCAGTTAAGTATTCCCCAATCACTGGATGCAGAACAGAGTTCAACAATTCAAACTGTAGTATCAACCCCTACTTGTTTCTTTCTTCATTTTGGATTTAGTCTTCTATTTCTTGTGTTTTTGGCTTTCATATCGCAGTTGTTCAAGTGCAAAGTTAAAATAATCCAACTATCACAAGCATAAACTAGTTATGTAAAGTCATACATGTGAATTCTGCGAATTGACTTTTCTAAATAACTGGTAGTGACAGATTTTAAAACATGAACTGCAGAGCACAATGGGATATACAGTTCAATGAAGCTGACAAGGTTATTGCACAAAGTAGGAGCACATGGTATTAGAATTAGCACGGTTAGAAGATTATCTAAATGGCAAAAAGAAAAATCAGTTTGTATAAATGGGTCTATTTTAAATAGGTAGGATGAATGGGGTCTGTGCTTGGCCCTCAACATTTTACAATTTATATCAACAACTTAGATGAGAGGATTGACTACATGATGGCACATTTCCAGATGACAAAGAGAGGAAAGTAAGTTCATTGTGAAGATAACAATAACCAAGAGGTTGATATAGATAGATTTTTGCCCATTCACTCAACCTAACAGCTAATCTATCATGCAAGAAAAAAAGATACTCTTCTTGCTAAAGTTAAGAAAAAAGCAGACTATTATTTAAAAGGGTGAACAACTGCAGAATTCAGAAGCAATGAGGGATCAGGATGAGTCACAAAGTAACTTTGGGGAGGTACAGCAAATAATTAAGGCGGCCAACGAAAATTATCCTTTAATACAAGTGGAATTGAATATAAAAGGATCTTCTGCATTATTTATATAGAGCACTGCTAGGCTACATCTTGAAGACTATGTTCAAACTTGGTCTCCTTATTTAAGGGAGGGTGTAAATGCTTAGCAATGGTTGAGAAGAAATTTCCTCAACTGATATCTGGAATGAGCATGTTGTGTTGCCAGGAAAGATTGGACAGGCTGGAGTTGTTTTCACTCGAGTAGGGGTTGATTTGATTCAAGTTTATAAGATCCTGGATGGTCTCGGCAAGGTGGACATGGAAAATCCAAAATTCGGTAAGGTTCCACACGGTAGATTAATTAGTACAGTTAGATCACATAGGATTCAGGGTGGGCGTGCCAATTGGATTCAAAGTTGGCTTTACAATAGGAGACAGAGGGTGATTATTTTTTCGGACTGGAGGCCTGTGACCAGTGGTGTTCTGCAGGGATCAGTACTAGGTCCACTTTTGTTTGTCATTTATATAAAGGTAGTGTGTGGCACTGGAAAAGCATAGCAGGTCAGTCAGCATCCGAGGAGTAGGAGAATTGACGTTTCGGGCATAAGCCCTTCATCAGGAATAGGCTTCTGGGCTGGGGGGCTGAGAGATAAATGGGACGGGGATGGGGAGGTAGCTTAGAATGAGATAGGTAGATGAAGGTCAGGGAGAAGGTGATAGGTCGATGAAATTTGGGGAGAAGGTGCTAGGTCAGCGAAGAGGGTGGAGCAGATAGATGGGAAAGGCAATGGACAGGTCAGGAGGACGGTGCTGAGTTGGAGGCTTGGGACTGGGATAATGTAGGGGGGAGGGGAATGAGGAATCTGGTGAAATCCATGCTAACCCCATGTGTTTGCAGGGTCCCAAGGGGGAATATGAGGCATTGTTCCTCCAGGCGTCAGGTTTGGCAATGGAGGAGGCCCAGGGCTTGCATGTCCTTGGTGGCGTGGGAGGGGGAGTTGAAGTGTTCAGCCACGGGGCGGTGGGATTGGTTGGTTGGTTGGTGCGGGTGTCCCAGAGGTGTTCTGGAGGTACAGGTAAATTTGTCAGATATGGAGAGATCCTTTGGGGTCTTGGACGGAGGTGTGGTCGCAAGTTTTCCACTTCCTGCGGTGACAGGGAAAAATGCCTGGAGTGGGGTGTGAGCTGGTGAGGAGGGCGCGTAGACCTGACGAGGTAGTTGGAAGAAATGGTCTCTGGAATGCTGATAGGGATGGGAAGGGAAAAATATATCTTGTAGTGGGGTCCGTTTGTAGGTGGCGGAAGTAGCGGAAGGTGTGGGTGGGGTGGAAGGTGAGGACCAAGGGGTTCTGACCTTGTTGCATTGGTAGGGTTGGGGTTTAAGGGTGGAGGTGCAGGAAGTAGAGGAGATGCGCTGGAGGCCATCGTCGACCATGTGGGAAGGGAAATTGCAATCATGGAAAAAGGAGGCCATCTGGGATTTTCTAAGGTGAAATTAGGTCATCCTGGCAACAGATGCGGCAGAGAGGGAGGAATCTGGAATAACGGATGGTGTTTTTACAGGAGATAGGGTGGGAGGAGGTGTAGTCTAGGTAGCTGTAGTAGATGTCCGTGGTTAGTTGGTCACCAGAGAAAGGATTTATATAAAAGGATTTATATAAAGGATTTATACGAGAATATAGGAGAATTAGTAAATTTGCGGATGTCATCAAAATTGTAGTATAGTGGATAGTGAAGAAAGTTATCTAAGATTACGAAGATCGGTTGGGTCAATGGGCTGAGGAGTGGCAGATGGAGTTTAATTTGGATAAATGCAAGGTATTGTATTTAAGTAAATAAACAAAGGCAGGACTTGTACTACTTATGTTAATGGTAGGGTCCTGGGTAGTGTTGTAGAACAGAGAGACCTAGGAATTCGGGTATATAATTCTTTGAAATTTGTGTCTCAGGTCTCCTACCTTCAAGCCAGTTTTGTATCCAATTGGCTAGCTCCCCTATGTTATCTAACCTTACTAACCAGTCTACCATGCGTAGAGTCTTGTCAAATGCTTCAAGATGAGAGGAAACTTGTGCAAATTTGGAACACTGCTTTAGAATATTGGAAGTAGCTGGAAATGTGTTGCTGGAAAAGCGCAGCAGGTCAGGCAGCATCCAGGGAACAGGAGAATCGACGTTTCGGGCATAAGCCCTTCTTCAGGAATGAGGAAAGTTTGTCCAGCAGGCTAAGATAAAAGGTAGGGAGAAGGGACTTGGGGGAGGGGTGTCGGAAATGTGATAGGTGGAAAGAGGTCAAGGTGAGGGTGATAGGTCAGACTGGGGTGGGGGCGGAGAGGTCAGGAAGAAGATTGCAGGTTAGGAAGGCGGTGCTGAATTCAATGGATTTGACTGAGACAGGGTGGGGGGAGGGGAAATGAGGAAACTGGTGAAATCAGAGTTCATCCCTTGTGGTTGGAGGGTTCCTAGGCGGAAGATGAGGCGTTCTTCCTCCAACCGTCGTTTTGTTGTGGTCTGACGATGGAGGAGTCCAAAGACCTGCATATCCTTGGTGGAGTGGGAGGGGGAATTGAAATGTTGAGCCACAGGGTGGTTGGGTTGGTTGGTCCGGGTGTCCCAGAGGTGTTTTCTGAAACGCTCCGCAAGTAGCCGGCCTGTCTCCCCAATATAGAGGAGGCCACATCGGGTGCAGAGGATGCAATAGATGATGTGTGTGGAGGTGCAGGTGAATCTGTGGCGGATATGGAAGTTTCCTTTGGGGCCTTGGAGGGAGGTGAGGGGGGAGGTGTGGGCGCAAGTCTTGCACCTCATGCGGTTGCAGGGGAAGGTGCCGGGAGTGGAGGTTGGGTTGGTGGGGGGTGTGGATCTGACTCCCTCGTCAGATCCACAGCCCCCACCAACCCAACCTCCACTCCCGGCACCTTCCCCTGCAACCGCAGGAGGTGCAAGACTTGCGCCCACACCTCCCCCCTCACCTCCCTCCAAGGCCCCAAAGGAAACTTCCATATCCGCCACAGATTCACCTGCACCTCCACACACATCATCTATTGCATCCTCTGCACCCGATGTGGCCTCCTCTATATTGGGGAGACAGGCCGGCTACTTGCGGAGCGTTTCAGAGAACACCTCTGGGACACCCGGACCAACCAACCCAACCACCCTGTGGCTCAACATTTCAATTCCCCCTCCCACTCCACCACGGATATGCAGGTCTTTGGACTCCTCCATCGTCAGACCACAACAAAACGACGGTTGGAGGAAGAACGCCTCATCTTCCGCCTAGGAACCCTCCAACCACAAGGGATGAGTTCGGATTTCACCAGTTTCCTCATTTCCCCTCCCCCCACCCTGTCTCAGTCAAATCCATCGAATTCAGCACCGCCTTCCTAACCTGCAATCTTCTTCCCGACCTCTCCGCCCCCACCCCAGTCTGACCTATCACCCTCACCTTGACCTCTTTCCACCCATCACATTTCCGACACCCCTCCCCCAAGTCCCTTCTCCCTACCTTTTATCTTAGCCTGCTGGACAAACTTTCCTCATTCCTGAAGAAGGGCTTATGCCCGAAACATCGATTCTCCTGTTCCCTGGATGCTGCCTGACCTGCTGCGCTTTTCCAGCAACACATTTCCAGCTCTGATCTCCAGCATCTGCAGACCTCACTTTCTCCTCAAATATTGGAAGTAGGTTTGTTGAATATTTCTAAGATGGAGGGAGGCAAGGGAACCAAAGGCCACCAAGGACTGATGGGAACAAGGAATTCTGAACTAAAGAAAACAGATCAGCTGTGATATTACTGTTTTTACTCTTAATTCATATGTTCCCAATGCAAAATGGGGAACTAAGAGAGATTTTCTTGCTAATGGCCAACTCAGAAAAGCACTTCCTGATCCCTGGGAGGGATTTACAGCTGTCATTAAACTATGGGGGTGAGCTAAAGCACAGGATGCTTCATACTGAAGCCAAAACTGAAAGCAAAATATGGAAGTATTCTATTCTCTACTACCGATGTTCCATAACTCACATGGACAAACTCTCTACAGACCATATATGGATTTGAAATTGGCTATTGAGTTATTTTAAAAAAATGAAAACTAATAGTTTGAAAAACGCACATGGCAGCAATTTACACATTGACACAGATGTCTTGTATTCCAACACAAAAGCAGAATCCACTAGAATAGAGCACTTAGTCACACTACCATACTGATGGTCAATTTACAAAAATAATTCTGTATAAAAGTTACAAATTCAGATTTTGGAACAGTAATCGTAGAATCCCTACAGTGTGGACCCAGCCCATTTAGCACATCAAGTCCACACCGCTCCTCCGAAGAGCATCCCAAACAGACCCACCCCCCATGCTATCCTTGTAACCGTACATTTCCCATGACTAATTCACCTAACCGGCACATCTTTGGACTGTGGGAGAAACCCATGCAGACACGAGAAGAAAAAGCAAACTCCACACAAATAGTCGCCAGAGGTTGGAATCAAACCCGGACCGCTGATGCTGTGAGGGACCAGGATTACTAGGAGAATGGCACTCAAAGCGATGCCCATTTGGAGAGCTGGCACAGACATAATGGGGTAAATTGCACCTTACGGCATTGTAACAATTCTAGATTAGATTAAATTAAATTCCCTATAGTACGGAAACAGGCCCCTTGGCCCAACAAGTCCACATTCTTATTTTATTACTCATTCATGGATAAGGGTTGGCCCTAATTGCCAAGAGAGCAGTTAAGAGTCAACCACATTTCTGAGAGTCTGGAGTCACATGTGGGCCAGGCCAGGTAAGGACCGCAGTTTCCTTCCCTCAAAGGCATTAGTGAATCAAATGGGATTTCCAACAATGGATCAATTCAAGATTTTTATTGAATTCAAATTCCACCATCTGCTGTGGTGTGTTTCGAACCGAGGTCCCCAAGACATTATCTGGGTCTCTGGATTAATATTCTAGTGGCAATACCACTAGGCTATCAACTTCCTGTGAATTTAATCTCAGTTAGTTTGTTTAGCACACTACATTTTATTCTACCAAAGGCACAGTCTCAAACAACATCAATTACATAACATATTTAGGAATGTTTATATGCCTTACAGAATAGCAAATTTACACTTTCCACTGATGTTCAATTCCAGCTGTCAAACAATAAATGATTTGAGGACCATTCAATTTGCTACCAAAACTGAGAATAAGAAAATCGCTGATTTTGGATTGCGAGATGTCACTTTCCTTTTTAGAACCAGGACAGCAATGATTCTTCATTTTCACTGCTGTGATCCTTGTATTAGGACATTGGTGGGTAGAGATGGTAAAAACCTGGATTTGTGTACAACTTGTGTATAATTTAAAATTATCTAATCAGGGTAGATGTGGGCTGAAATAACTGTTTAATAATAGGGAGTCACCCATTTAAAACAGATGAGGAATTTATTTCTTCCTCTGTGTAATGAGTCTTTGGAACACTCTTCTTGATGAGGGTCTTTCAATATTTTTAAGGCAGAGGGGGCTATGTTCTTGGTAAGCAAGGGGTAAAAGGTTAACAGGGCAGTCAGGAATGTTGATTTGTGGTCACATTCAAATCAGCCAAGATCTTAATAAATAGTGAAGTATATTCAAGGGGCCAGCTTCTGTTCATTGTTTGATGGTTGTACCATTTATCCACTAAAGCAGGCTGATTACACATCTAAGCAAAAGTACTTTCAGAGAAGCAAACGTAGTTAATCAGAAAAGTGACTGCAACATGGCATTTTTAAAATTCTAATCAATGACCTGCTTTCTATGCCTAAATAACTGATTTTGTTTTTAATTTAACACTGAAAAAAGGAGTCCTGGCCATGCCTGAAGGAGTCTAACTGTCAGAAAATATTTCTTTTGCCCTTCACCTCCACTGTGGGCTATGTAATCATGCAGTTACAAATGAGAGAGTAATTCAATAACTTTCCTATAAACCATAAAGAACTTAAAAACCTCTGTAAAAAGGAAAATGGTGTAGATATAAAACATATGAAAATAAACAGAAACTGCTTGAAAATACTCTGGTCTGACAGCTTTCATGGAGAGACAGCAACAGCGAAAGAGGGCAATAAAGTTAACTCAGTATGTTATTCTGTTCTGTACACACTACCTGTGTTTGTGGAGTTGAGGGAGTACTCCCACCAGCTGGTCTCACTTTTGTTGTCTTGCTTAGAGCTTTCTTCTGTTGTAAAGCAATTTTATATTTAGATTCAGCATTACGATATTCCTTGTCATGAAAGAGAGAATCTGCATTGTAGACCAGTAGCTGATACTTCTGTACTGGAGAAAATAATTCTCTGACAACAAAGAACAAACAAAGCATAATTAGTGCACCTGTGAAATTACTGGCAATCCTTATTTCTTGAAAGACCAAAAAAAAAGGATGGTCATCAAAACCACAACTAATCAAATTAGACAAATTTCCCATGGTAATTTTATTTCATCATAAATCGAATGTCAATTTTTCTTTTCAATTCTCTTTACAACTTTTTAAGAATAGCATACACTCCTCGCAAATGATGCCTCAGTTTTTCTTTATTTATTCTCAGGATATGGGTATTTCTCACAAGGCCAATTTGTTTTTTGTCTGTCTCTAATTATCCTTGAGAAGGTGCTGGTGAGCCAAATTTGAGATCTTCTGGAGTCCATATGGACTAAGTGCACCTACATTACACCCTTCCTCATTCCTACTGGTGCACACAGCTGTCCAATACGCAGGCTCCCAGAAAATATTGACATAGCTATTTGTCAATTGACAAATTTTACAAGAATTTTGGGGCAACAGATGGAGTTAACAGTAAACAAGTTACAAGAATAGCAGATCAATATTGTGTGCTTTTCTCACTTCTCTTTCCATATATAGCAAAAATGAGTTGTTCACTCATTTAGTGTACTAGCCTGGAGATTCCTTCTCTATGTAAAGGATGCTTTTCTTCCCCTTCACTGGTACCAACTTTCTCTAATCCTCCTCCTCCTCCTTCTCCACCACCCAGTTCAAAAGCCATGCTCGCTCCCTGATCTTCTGTCAGTTTTAACTAAAGCTTCAACCATGCTGCTCCACTCCAGGAATTGATTCTGCAATGGACAAGAATATCTGATCTAAAACAAGGAATTCCTAGTTACTGCCCAGAACAGTCCACTGTTCAAGAAAACCAGCATCAGGTAAAGAATGTAGGGTTAAATACAATAATTTCAGAAACAAAGCATCAACAGTGACAACAAATTGTGCCACATCACAATAGAAGGAACAATGCAAATGTCTGGGAATGCCAATTTCCTATTGTAACAACCATAGTCAAGTAGTCAGGTTAACATTCAGAACATGAGCAAATTTAAAAAAGAAAGAAGATAATTCTATCAAAAATTGAATTTTCTCTGATAAAAGGCACTTTTTATAGAACATCTCATCACATCTGTCAGAAATTCTTAAAGTTTTTTCTTTGTTCATTCATGGGATGTGGGCACCACTGGCTAGACAAACATTTGTTGCCCATTCCTAGCTGCCCAGAGGGCAGTTAAAAGTCAATCACATTGCTATTGTATATAGGCTAGATCAGGGGAGGATGACAGTTTCCCTCCTGAAAGGGCATTTGTGAACTAGTTGAGTTTTCCTAATAATTGCCAGTGGTTTCATGATCTCCATTAGACTATTAATTCCAGATTTTTATTGAATTAAAATTCCACCATCTGTCATGGCATGATTTGAACCCATATCCCCAGAATGTTCCCAGAGTTCCTGCATTAATAGTCCCTTGATAATGCCACTAGACCAATGCTTCCCTCAAAGTTCTTCATATACAATGACAAACATTTGCATTTCTCTCTTTTCTTTCCAGAGGTTTATCATCAGTTTGTTTCAAGATACCATCATAGAGTCATACAGCATAGAAACGGACCCTTCGATCCAACGAGTCCATGCCAACCATAATCCCAAACTAAACTAGTCCCATCCATCTGTGCCTCGCCCATATCCCTCCAAACCTTTCCTATTCATGTTCTTATCCAAATGTCTTTTAAACAATGTAATTGTGCCACACCCACCACTTCCTCAGGAAGTTCATTCCGCATGCAAACTACCTTCTGTGAAAACAATTTGTCTCTCATGACTTTTTAAAATCTCTCTCCTCTTACTGTAAAAATGTTCTCTAGTCTTGAAATCCATCATCCTAGGGAAAATTCACCTATCATTAACCCTACCTATCCAACCTTTCTTTATAACTCAAACCATCCACACGCAGCATTATTTTCTGAGCCCTCTCCAATTTAATAATATCCTTCCTAAAACTGGGCCACCAGAACTGCACACAGTACTCAAGAGGCTTCACCAGTGTCCTCGACATGACATGACTTCAATTCCTATACTTAAAATGGCTGAGCAATGAAGGCAAGTGTGCCAAACACCTTTTTAGCCACCCTATCTATATGTCATGCAAACTTTAAAAAGAGTTATGTACCTGAACCCCTAGGTCCCTCTACTCAATAGAGATAAGGTTACATCTTCTCACACACAATTAAATACAATGATATGTTACATCAAAACTCAGGGAAATGTAGTATGCAAGTTGCAGAATCAAAATCCTAGAAACAATGAGATAAACTTTTTTTTTTAAAAAACACTGCTAGTTGAGGAAGGTACATTAGCCAAGCACCAGAATTCCTCCAGTTCTCTGAACAAGTTAATAGAACTTTTAACATTGAAATGGCAGGCAGGACCCTAGATTTAACATTTTATCCAAGGCCATTTTTCCAAAAACAAACCAGACGATCCCAAGAATACAGTCATACAATCATAGAGATGTACAGTACAGAAACAGAACCTTCAGTCCAACTTGTCCATGCCGATTACATATCTCAACCAGTCCCATTTGCCAGCACTTGGCCCATATCCCACTAAATCTTTCCTATTCATATACCCATCTAGATGCCTTTTAAATGTTATAACCGTTCCAGCCTCCAACACTACCTCTGGCATCACCTTCTGCATGAAAAAAGTTGTCCCTTAGGTCCCTTCAGGCAGCTCATTCCATACACATACTACCCTCAATAGATCAACAAATTATAACAAAAAAAATTCTTAGCACAGAAAACAGTCCATCATGCTTTACATGGTTTGCAGAGAAAACAGAAAAATCAAGTTATGGTGAGAATTGCAAAGATTACTGAAAGCTTAGCAATAATGGCTTTGCCCAAAAAAAAGGTTGAAAGGTCTGCTACAAGAGGTGAGGAAAAACAAGGGTTGCAGGTACAAAAAGCCAATCAAAGATGTAGAGATAGGGAGGGATTCAAAGAGGCAAGACTGAATTCAAACTTCCTAACTGAATATAATGTTTTGGGGGCACAAAACCAACATTTACAGATTTGGTTACATTCTCTAGTCTTTAGAAATTAATCACTCTCAAAAATATATTTAAACTTTCAAATTAATTGATCTAGCATCCTTTGTCATTTGTAGAAGTGTTCCAAATGACTATGATGTTTTATAAGAAAAACTGTTTCCTAATATCACCCTATCTTGAAAAGCACCCTAACCTTTAAATTCCAATGTTTACTTTTAAAAGAAAAAAAATCCCTCCTTGTTTTTCTTTCTTGCAATAGAGGTATCGTTCAAATAAATCTATATTGCACGCATTCCAAGGTCTACATATTCTTCCTAAGGGATTCTGCACAGAACTGTTTTACTTCAGGTAATAGTCTAAGCAGGGCCTTAGTTAATGAAGCATGACTTCTCCCACCTAGTATTTTATTTCTATATTTATAAAGACTAACACTCCCATCTGATTGATTTAAGCTGTGAAGACGTAGATCATTCTAATAAGGAGGCGACAATACTGCACTGGCTCGAATACGTAAAGATAATGCAATCAAAGACTTAGACCGTCACACTCCAATTCACAATTCAGTACCTGTAAGCTAAGAAGGCTTCTTCATCTCCCACTTTGAGACTAGAACAAAATCATTTTAATTCTGAAACTTTTAATAGGTTTGGGGAGTTTATCGGAGAGGTGGGAGTAAAACTGCATTTTAAAACCAAACCATGTCAAAGGGAGGAGGCTCGGATACACAGAATCAAATGAGAGAGAACTCGCGAGCAGCAACCAACCACTTACGGATTATTGTCGCTCATAGTCAGTAACAGGCTACTGAGTAATCTCACGTTGGAGTAAAGGCCAGCGGCCACCATATCCCGAACGTGGTCAATAACGTTCATCTTCTTGTGTCCGATCAGATCTCTGAGTGAACGCGACACTAAAGCAGTGGCGTTAACAGCATCAAAAATGGCGCTGCGGACCTCCCTCCAGCTGGAGCTCCTCACTTAACGCCTGAATTATGATAATTCACCATAACGGCGTATTGTATTTTTCTCTCGTAACGTACTTAATAATTAAAATTATATAGCTACGTTTGTTTGCCAACTGCGAGATTAGAAACGGCTGTTAAAGTAAAGCGGCACTTGGCGGGCAGCTCTGTCGTTGCTAGGCGGAAGGCGCATGTGCAGCTTAGATGCCGGGGCCGGAATGCGAGCAGCCTATAAGGCCGCAGGCTGAAGATTGGTATAGCGTGGGCCCGCAAGGCTTGGAGCGGTTGCTCCTTACCATCTATTTTACCCACCTTCTCTACCTTTATTATTTGATTTTTGTATTTTATTTGGTTTGATTCGATCTTTGAGTAATGACAGACCAGTCTGCTCTACTCCTTAGGAAACAGCTGGCAGGTATGCGCCGCCCTTGGAATCTCACTAAAACTTTGCTGCAGATATGAATGATGGCTGGGAGAACTGTACTTGCTGCTGAGCCTCGACCCACTTTCAGCTCCCCATTTCCTTCTGACTGGTTTCATTTCGGCCATGGCTAACTGTTAATGGTTAAAAGGGAAACATTTTGGACATTGTTAATGTTGTGTCATCGGTCGTTTGGCTCTTTTAAAAGTCATTGTTTCGTAACTTTTTTTCCGCTTCCCCGCTCCGGCTCTGCATTATCATTATGACAGACTGGCAAAGTGCCCCTGGAATATTTTACGGCCACGGACCACGATTGTAAAATAAGAAAATCATTATGGCGCTTCAGAATCGGGAACAGTGACTTGATGAATTTTTTTTGTGTTTTTACTTTTGACCAAATTACACATATCTATCCTTTTCTACTGCACATTATAATTGCCTGTAGTAAGCCCCCTGAATTACTTGAATTGTTATATTTTATAGAGTCATAGTCATACAGCAGGGAAACAGGCCCTTTAGCCGACCAGGGTCCCTAAACTGAACTAGTCCAATTTGCCTGCGTTTGGCTCATATCCCTCTAAACCTTTCCTATCCATGTACCTGTCCAAATGTCTTTCACATATTATAATTGTACCTGTCTCTATCACATCCTCTGGCATTATATTCATATATATATATGCCTGTTCCATTTACTTTGTGTGGAAAAAGTAGCACCTTGATCCCATTTAAATCTTTCCCCTTTCACCTTAAACCTGTACCCTCTAGTTTCGGGCTTCCCCTATGGGAAAAAAACCTTGGCTATTCACCTTATCTATGCCCCTCATGATTTTATAATCCTCTATAAGGCAACCGCTCAGCCTTCAATGCGCCAGGGAAACTAATGTTGTTTAAACACTGCAGTTTAATTTCACATAAAAGAAATGAAGACAAAATAGAATAAACCATTTACATTTAACATAAATTTAAATATTTTCAAACACAAGGTAAAATACAATGTCATTAATCCAAAAAACACTCCTTTATAGAACTGACACCAGAGATAATGCTCTTCTATTACACATCTATAAAGTTTAATTTAACTGGGACTTCTTGTTCTGTCTTGAGAATGTGATCAACTCCTGGAGCCTTCATGCTGAATTTAAAATTTCTCAACTTCAAATAACTCCTTCATGGTTTTACTAAATACATCATGTCTGGAACTTTTAAATTAAATTCTGTACACTGAGGGAACCTATTTCTTAACAGTCTTTAAACTACCTGCTTTTCTCAAGAACAGCTGTTTTACACATCTAGCTTCGGCCAAGACTTCTGCAAACTGCCCCCGACTGAAACTAAAAATCTTTTTGCTTTCCTTGTTATGGGATGTTTCCCCTAAGCCCCCCAAAACTTCAATTGAAATGTGTATTGCACAATCCTTTTTGTTCACTTGTAAAGTCTTCCAATGTAAACAAATTCCCAATAGTCTCCATGAACTATCCTTTTTGGGAAAAAAAATCACCTTGGCTACAGAAATAGCTATAAGTTCATTAAACCTCTTCAGATATACCAAAAATCTATGTCACTATTTAACATACAATAAATTTTGTTAGCACATATAATATGTACATGTATAGCATACATTTTACTGCACAGCTTTTGAAATGTGTGGTGTTTGGTTTACAAGAAGAGTAAATACTTTGAGGGATAGCAGGCCCCTTTGTAAATTATCTAGCATGTGTCTAATAACTAAAGCATGGTCAAGCTTTCAATCCAATTAAATAATTTAAACAATATAATTTCTAATGTTAATTATTTTACATCGGATGATAATTGACTTTTTTTTATTTTTCATTTATTCAAGTATGATTAATCACCACAAAGAATACAGGCAAATAATAATGACATAGGGTTGACACTGTGGCATCTTAGAAGTTATTGTTAAAGTTAGCCACAGTTTTTTAATGAGACAGTGACATTAAATCGGACCGTCATTCTCAAACTAAGCTATTGTTGTTTCAACTCATGTTGTCAGGCAGATACATTGTTTCTGCACCAATGTGTAACTGTTACACTATTTCATGTTTGTGTTTTATCCTTTGAAGAACTAAATAAGAATCCAGTGGATGGATTTTCTGCTGGATTAATAGATGATGATGACATATACAGATGGGAAGTTGTCATCATTGGCCCACCAGATACTCTTTTGTAAGTACTTAATGCTAATGAGTATCAGCGCTAATAGAAATTGCCAGTTAACCACCTATATTTTATTTTCAGATAGTGACAAGACAGTTGGTGAGGATGATGTGTGATATGCAGAAGTTGTATTCAAATCTTTTTATCTTTCATACTTTTACTAAAATTTTGCAAGTATTTCCTGAGAAAGACAAATGTAGTTACAAACATTTTCCCTGCTAAATGAGTATCAGGAGTTTGACAGCAAATAAAATGGGTGCTACTCTGTGAAAAAAAAAACTGTGATACACGCTGTTTTGCATAGGGATAAAAAGATCGTGAATGTAAATAAGTGGCTAAGAAATGGATGTGAGAAAGATGAGGTCTATTTCATGATGTATTGACCGAACAGTATGACTGGACAGTGGAAATTCGGAATATTTCTCCAAAGACTCTGCATGTTGGATCAATTGACATTTTAATGACAGGTATCAAGAGTTCATTTTTTGTTGGGTAACGGTATTGAGGTAAAATAGAAACCAAGTAAATGGACTTGAAATTAAGAAATGGTGGAACACTTTCAAGGGCCTGAATGGTCTTCCCTGTCCCCATTTTCTTCACAGATCTGTGCATTCTTTACGAAATACAGCTTGTTGTGCCTTTACAATAGTAAAGCAAAGAGATATGGTTGGAGTAGTATATTCAGAATCGATCAGTATAATAAATCTCAGCATTGAGAACAGATCAGTTTTTTTTTTCAGAAGGGAAATACATAGGAAACAGTGGTGCTGTTATGTTGAAATAATTTGAAACAATACTGTATTGAATCAATATGACAGCAATAGGAAATGACTGAAAAAGGAAGAAGTAAGCTCTTGTTAACAATACATAAGTTTTATTTAGCCTATATAGCAATAGTTACTACACTGTAAAACTACTGAGCTGTAAAGTGCTTTGGGACATCCTGAGTATGGATGTGAAAGGCATAGTGTCAGAAAAAGATTTTCAAGAGCATAAAATCATAAGAAGTAGCAGCAGGAGCTGGCTGTTTGGCCTTTCAAGTTTGCCCCATCATTTAACAAGATCATGGTCAGTTCATCATAGTTTGCAACTCTAATATTTCAAAAATCTATCTATCACTTCTTTAAATACTTTCAGTAACGTTGCCTCCACACCTCATCAGGCAGAGAAATCCAGATATTCAGTACACTCTGGGAGAAGGAATTCCTTTGCATATCAATTTTAAATGAGTATGCTGTACTTTGTAACCATACCCCCTTTTTAAGATCCACACTATTGGAAACATCTTCCCAGTCAGAATCTTGCCTGTTTCCATAAAATCATCCCTTATTCTTCTAAATGCTAATGAATAAAGGCCCAGCCTGTTTACTTACACTTAATAAGTCCAACCTCTTCACCCCAGGAATGAACCTAGTGAACTCTTTCCTGTACATTCTTTCTTAACTATGGGGACTAAAACTGTACGTAGAATTCCCTTGCGATCTTACTAACACCCAGTATAATTGTAACAAGACTTCTCTACTATTAAATTTCATCCTCCAAGGAATTTAGGCTAAAATTGCATTTACCATCTTAATTACCTGCTGCACCTGAACGCTAACTTCATATGTTTCATGCACAAGAACAGCAACATTCCCTCTAAGCTATGTGGCTTTGTGTGCTGTAATGTTCCTGTATGGTGATTGTTGTTGGCATGCTAGTCGTAGCATTGATTTGTGGTTTCAGAAGTCACTGCTGTGCACGGGCCTTGGAGACACGCACAGTTGGTCAGAAAATTAGAGGGAACACCCAAATTACTCTGTGCTGTGCTTTTTTGGAGTCTCTCTCTATTTAAACATGTTTTCATTGAAACATGCCCTCCCATCTATTCTTGTATCGTTAGCAAATTTGAATACATTAAAATCTGCCCCTGTCTAAGTCATTAATATAGATTGTAAATAATTGTGGCCAAGGACTGATCCTTGTGGAACTCCACATCTTGAAAAGACCCCAAATCCTCTTATGTCTTCTGTATGCTTGTCAAACATGATTAATCAATCCTTAATCCATGCCCCTCAGTATTCTGAGCTTCAATGTTCAATAACCTTTAATATGACATTTTATCAAATGCCTTCTGGAAGTCCAAATACACCACATCCACCAGTTCCCCATTACCAACTCTGCATATTAAGACCTCAATAAAAACTGTATCCAACTTGTCAAACATGATTTTCCTTTCTCAAAACTGAGTTCACTCTATTTGATTGCTAAATGTCAATTGACCTATTGCAAATGCTATGTTAACTGGGGCTCTAGTTTCCTGCTTTACTTCTCCCTCCCTTCATGAACAGGGGTGTTACTTTAGTGATTTTTCAATTCACCTGAAATCCATGAGGTTTGAAATATTTTGACCAATGCCTCCATTATATCTGCAGCCACTTCCTTTAAAACTCTTGGAGACACTCCATCAGGTCCTGACGACCTGTTTATCTTCACTCCTATCAGTTTGTGAAATACTTGTTCGTTGTGATAGAGGCTATTATAAGACCTTTCTTCCTGTTAGTGCACTGCTTCTTTCTTATCTTTGGGATGCTTATAGCATCTTCCACCATGAAGACTGATACAAGATTTTGATTTAATTTACCTACTATTTTCCTGCTCTCTGTTATTAATTACACAGTTGCATTCTCCAAGGTTCCTACACTTCCTCTTTTTCTTTTTAAATACCTGTAGAACTCTTGCTGTTGGTTTTTATATTTCTTATCAATTTACTCTCAAAATCAATTTTCTCCCTCTTTATTCATTTTTACTAATCTGGGGCTGATTTCTGAAAAAGAAATCCTAATCCTCTGGTCTAGTTTCATAGCTTTAATTTAAATTATTTTGATGTACTGCCGACCATACTTTTTTTTAGTTTTTTTTTAAATCAAAAATATACTACTTCAGACTTTGGTCAGATTCAAAGTCTTTTTTAGCTTCATGCTTCCCTCATCTTCAACTGTTGAGTAGACTTCATTTTCTGATGACAATTTGTACAAAAACAGATACATGGGCAATGGCATCTCTGCGTACTTTAGCATATATTTAAGTAGCAAGTGATTGGCAAGAGCTAATGAACAGAACGTGAAGAACAGTTAGATTTTATTTTATGTAGGTAGGATTCTGGTGTTCTCTCTATCTTCCCCCTCCTTTAGCAAATAAAGTACAGAAGTAATTGTTAAGGAAAGAATGACAAAAGTGGAATGATCTTTTGAAGGGGTTTCAGTGAACCACCTTTAATACAGTGTTTAGTGCACTCAGTTGCTTGAAGCCACCCTTGCTCAAATTTGGTGAGTTTTAACAAAATAATTCCTTGGAACTATGTTGATGGACTGTTCTTCGCTTTAAAAACATCTTTGCACCCTATAAATAATTGATAACTAGAATGTAACTATAAGGGTGTACTACGTAATAAATTATTCAAGTCATTGTGTAAACCACAAGGGTAAAACTTTGATATTTTATTAAAATAACTTTAACACACTCAATTAGGCTACACCTTTATACTTGGTTCTTGGTTCATTGATATACTTATGTGTATTATGTAGCTATGAATGTTTTGATTAAGTGTACAGCGGTGACAATTCTTGCTGTTTCCAGGACACTCTGTATCTGGTGTCTTATCAATAGATTTTAAAGGTAACGCTAATTCCTTGTGAAATTCTTACTGCAAGATCACTGAAAAATAAACTTACAGTAGTTTACAAGAATATGACTCATACATTAAAAATACTTTTTAAGAATTCTTTGAAAGGCTGATTATTACAATTTTCCCCAAATCTTGATAACGGAGTATTCTTAATATCTGAAAAGCTACTTAGAAGGAAAATGTTTTGCTTTTGGTCGACTATGTTAGAGATTTTTTAACCAATTTACTTTTACATATCTTATTTCCCTCTGTGTAATAATATAGAATTGTCATTCATCAGATTTCATTTCTTATTCATTTCCTAGTGAGGGTGGATTCTTCAAAGCTCATCTGACCTTTCCTAATGATTACCCTTTGCGGCCTCCAAAGATGAATTTCATCACAGAAATCTGGCATCCAAATGGTAAAATATGTACATATAGAATTTATTTATTAATTATTATATTATCAGCTTTAAAACCTGTTAATTAAGGAGAGAGATCTTGTATCATTTCATTCTGTAAAATTTCCATTTTCAAGTGGTGGTATAGTGCACACTGCAGTCTTCCTTGTTGCGTCAATCAAATGATTAAGGTCTTCTAATAATCTTTACTAGCAACTCGCTTATTCCTGAGTCACAAAGTGATGAATTCCAACAATGGTATCTAATCTCATCATTTGTTTCAGAGGAAGTTTACATATTTGGCCTATTTATTTAACTGCTTTTTAAAAATCTTTTTAATACATTAAAACTTCTGATTTTAGAATAATATATCCGAGTACCTGCAAATTGCTTTATTGGAAAATTTCTGAGGATATAGTTTACAATAGTGACTGGCTTCTTCTAAGCCACACAAACAACTGGAAGCTGTGTAAAAGACAAGAGTACATAGAGTCTCTTTCATAAATTATGAGCCACTGTTTTACTTTAGCTGTGGTATCTGATAGGGACAAGAATATTTCATTTAGCCCCTTGAGCCTTAGACCACTTAGTGAGATCATGACCAATTTGTGACTTAACTTCATACACCAATCATTGGCCTGTACTCATTAATACCTTTGGGTTCTTTTAGGTATGCAAAAGGTAGCATTCCAATAGCATTTTTGATTATTTTCTGTACTTATTCATGACATAATCTATCTAAATGGATCCCAAGTTTCTTTGGACTGCCACTGTTTCTAGCTTTTTTTTTAGATTCAAAGTAAATAACGTCACCAGCAAAGCTGGATATATGTTTTCTGTCCCAGCATCTAAGATGTTAACGAACATGTTTTTTTTCTAAAATGTTCAATAAAATTTGACTGGAATGACCTACCTTTTACTATCCTACTGTTTCCCTCTGATCAGCTGAATTTTTTTTTCAGATGTTCAGTCACCTTGTCTTAATTAGACTCTAGCAGTTTCCTGACAATGTATTAAGTTTACACTATACTCAATGCAACTTGATTAACTGTTAATTTGAATAGATATACAATGTTGTTGACTTTTTCTCTCCATTCCATTAAATAACTATATTTAAAAAAAGATATTTATAAAATAGTCAACAAGTCTGGCAGCACCTGTGGAAACCAAAACAAGTGTTAACATTTGAGATTGGTGACCTAGTGATAAAACATGATCTGAAATATTAACTATTTATCTTTCCACGGATGCTGCTAGATCTGTTGATCCTTACCAGCAACATCTGTTTTTACTTCTGATTTCTTGTATTCACTATAGTTTGTTTTTGTTTTGCCATCAATTATTCAGGAAAAAAAAATCTTTTTTTGTTACAGTTGCCAAGAATGGTGATGTATGCATTTCAATTTTGCATGAGCCTGGTGAGGATAAGTTCGGTTATGAGAAACCTGAGGAGCGTTGGTTACCCATTCACACTGTAGAGACAATTCTCATCAGTGTTATCTCTATGTTAGCTGATCCCAACAGTGATTCACCAGCAAATGTTGATGCTGCGGTAAGCATTTTATTAGAAGTAACATAATAATTTTTTCACAAGGTAAAATTATTAGAACTCTATTGAGATCTTTGAATTTTACGAAAGTATTTGAGAATCCATGTCTGGTGTTTCCAAAGCCATATTCCATTATTTACTTTTTAATCCTCTGTCAATCATCCCATATGAGAAACGATTGCATTAATACCAGAATTTCTCTACTTAGTTTCATATTCTCAAGTTACCAAAAATGGTGTGCAGTGATGATACTAGGTTAATGTTGTTATTCTGGGCATTTTAGTCTCACAGATTGTTGTCATTAGCATTTAGGAATAACTGCAGGAACTTGGTGAATGCCACATTCATCCTATTACACAGTGCATTCTGTGGAGAAGTTTGCAGCACAGAGAGGCTATTCAATGTGTTGTGTCTGTGCCTGTTCTATATCCACAGACCTATGTCCCCTTCTTATCCCCACACCCATTTATTTTCGCTTTATTAAATATGTGTCCATTCTTCTTTAAAATTATAATGGATCCTGCTTCCATGTTGTTTCTGATGGAACATTCTATGTTCTAACAACCCTAACAAAAAAAAACTCCATCCTTTCTCTTTAAACTTCTGTCAGTTATCTTTATTTATGCCCTTTAGTTATTTAAGCAGATTTTTAAAAAAATTTACTTTATCAAAAACTTTTGTCATTGAATAAGTTTTTAAATTTGAAATTTAGAATTTAGTAAACAGCATAGACCGGATTTCTATTAAGTTTCATTTTATTAATTCTTTTAATTTGTTACTTAGGTAATTTTCATTTTGTAACTGCTGCAAAAGATGCATTCTAAGTGTAACAGAAGAAGGGCTTATGCCCGAAACGTCGATTCTCCTGCTCCTTGGATGCTGCCTGACCTGCTGCGCTTTTCCAGCAACACATTTTTCAGCTGTAACAGATGGCAACTAGGAAGCTCAAATTAGAAGTATAGGAGTATGTTACAGTTTTGATAGATTGAAACAAAGAGTCTTGACATAAACATATCTACTTTACCACTTCCATTTATCCTCCAGTAGCTGAATATAATCAGGTTATAGAAATTCTACATCATTTGAGCAATTGTGTTTTTGCTGAGTGTAATCATGTTACATAGCAACGTAGACACCAGAACATAGAAGGTGTAGGATTACTGGAAGTAGAGCTGGAACGATTACATTGTTACACAATGCTACTAAAAGTTGCTAACATTTTAAGGAAATGTAATTTTGTGCAAAAATTAGATAATTTTTTTATACAAAGAGAAAACAAGAACACAGCAGATCCTGGAACTTAAAACAAAAGTAGAAGATACTGGTAATCCACACCAGATCAAAAATCAAAGAGGAAGTTACTGAGTTGTATGAGCTGCAGGCAACTTAATAGAAAACTACTTAATTGATGTAAAAGATCATTTCAGTGAAACAATGGAAAAGCATTACAAGAATAAATGGGCAAATATTATGATAGTGTAAAACGCGGAAGACAGAATTGCCGATAGTGTTCAGTTGGTCTGGAACGAGATCTATTGAGCAAAGTTGGATGGGGCTCCAAGTTAACAGTTTTATAACAAAAACTTTACACCAAAATGTTAACCTTCCTTCCCTCCAGACAATGATAGAGCCCCCTTCACCATCAGTACTTCAAGCTGTAAAGTGAAAAGATATATCTAAGTTCCTCACAGCTGGTTCTGTTTGAAATTTGGTCCACAGGTGTCCCTCACCTGTCTATATTAGCCATTTGATGTCCCATTCAAACCCAGTGATGATAAGACCATAACAAATAGGAACACAAATGGGTCACTCAGCCCCTAGAGTCGACTGTGCCATTCATTAGAATCATGGCTGATCTGGCATTCCTCATATGCACTTTACCTGTAACCCTTAATGCTCCTACTGTTCAAAAATCTGACTATCTCAACCTTAACTGTTTGCAAGGAATCTGCCACAGAGAGCTGTGGGGCAAGAAATTCCAAAGACACTCAACCCTCTGAAAGAAGAAATTCCTCCTCACCTCAGTCTTAAGTTAACTTCCCTTTATTCTGACATTATGCCCTTTGATCCTAGATTCTCCCATGTGGGGAAACACCTTCTCAACATTTACTTTGTAAAGCCCCTTCAGAACTCTATATATTTTAATAATGTCACCTTTCATTCTTCTAAACTTCAGTGTGTAGAGTCCCAATCAGTTTAGCCTTTATAAGACAATCCCTCATATCAAGGATCATTCTACTGAACCTCCTGTGAACTGCTTTCTGTGTCAGAATATCTTTCCTTAGATTAAGGGCCGTAACCGCTCACAGCTGTAGTCTCACAGCACTTTGTGCAGTTCAGTAAGACTTGCCAACTCGTATTCCAACCCCGCTGAAATAAGAGCAAACATTCCATTAGCTGTCCTGATTATCTGCTGCACCTGTGTGCTAGCTTTCTCTGTTTTCTGCACAAGTACCTCAAGTCCCTTTTGAGTTGCCATTTTCTGCAGTTTTTCTTCATTTAAATAATATTATCCTTTTGATCTCCATTTCAAAGTAGTCAACTTCATATCTCCAACATTTTACTCCACATACTTAACCCACCAATATATCTATATAAACTGTTTGTATCCCCACGGAGCTTGCTTTACTGCCTATTTTTAGGTTATTGTTATGTTATTATCAAGTCACTCCTCTGGCTCTGTCAACCCCTTTGACATCTTCTCTTTTGAGCACTTCATCTTGTTAAACATCAAGTTATGTCTCCTTTACAATTGTCATTCATACCTTCTCCTCAAACAAAATCTTGACTTTGTCACGGTTCTATTCTCTTTATTCCCTCAGCCACTGTTCTGCATGACCACTCGTCCCTAGTGATTTTGGTCTTAGTTGCAGCTTCTCATGTGCTCTTTCTTTTGATTTTGCTGCCACGAATAAATCTATTCATATTCACTACCACCCACAACCATGCCATTTCCTAGGCCCCTCTGTTCTCACTCATTAATCAAGCCATCTGTGATAATTTTGGTGTGTTACAATCTTAGTCCATTCTAATCTTCTTCGTTTTTGCCACTTGTCACTAAAAAGCTGCACAAAGTCTATTATAAACTAAGCTTTTCTGAGCCTATGCACCTAAACCACTTTTCTAACCAAATTCCACCTGACTTTGGTGCTATGTCAATTACAGTTGCATTTTTTCGAACTCTCAACTGCTTCCTATCCATGAAGAAAGTGAAGACTACAGATGCTGGAGATCAGAGTCAAAAAGTGTGGTGCTGGAAAAGCATAGTCGGTCAGGCAGCATCCAGATTAGATTCCCTACAGTTTAGAAACAGGCCCTTCGGCCCAAGCCCACACCAACCCTCCGAAGAGCAAACCACCCAGTCCCCTACATTTACCCATGACTAATCCACCTAACACTATGGATAATTTAGCATGGCCATTTCACCTGACCTGCAAATCTTTGGACTGTGGGAGGAAACCGGAGCAAACCCACGCAGACACAAGGAAAACGTGCAAACTCCACACAGACAGTTGCCCGAGTAGGAGAGTTGATGTTTCGAGCATAAGCTCCTGATGAAGAGCTTATGCTAGAAATGTCAACTCTCCTGCTCCTTGGATGCTGCCTGACAAGCTGTGCTTTTCCAGCATCATATTTTTTGCCTGCTTACTATCCATTATTGCCTTATATTATCTCCTTTCACTGTTACTTCCATATCGTTGCCAGTCTACCTGCCTCCATAAGACCACAAGATGTAGGAACAGAAATAGGCCATTTGGCTTATTGAGTCAGCTCCAGCATTCAGTGAGATCATGGCTGGTCTCCCCACTCCACTTTCCTGCCTGATTCCCTTACTAATATTTATATTTCAGTATTGAATGCATTTAAATGACCCTAGCCTTGACAGTCCTCTGCAATAAAAATCCCAGATTCATCACCCTCAGAGGCAAAAAAAAACTTCATCTGTCTAAATTGGACAGTTCCTCATTCTGAGATTACATTTTCAGGTCTTAGACTCTCCCTTGAGGGAAAACAACATCTGGCATCTACCCTGCAATGCCCCCTTAGATTCTTATATATTTCAAGAAGGTCTCCTCTCATTGTTCTAAACTCCAATGAATACAAGCTCAAGCAACTCAACTTCTCATAAATAAATTCCTCCATACTTGGAATCAATTCTAGTAAACATTCTGTGATCTGCCTTCAATACCAGTATATCCTTAGATGAGGGAACCAAAACTATTCACACTATCCCAGGTGTGGTCTGCCTTGCAGAGTTTTATCAAGACTTCCCTTTTTTTTTAACTCCACACATTAGAGTTACTGAAAGTCAGAGGAGAGTCACCATTGTCAGTGGTTAGAAGCTATAAAACAGGAGTTCAGATATATGGAAATAAATATAGAAAATGCTGAAGAAACTGAGACATCTGTGGTGAGAGAAACAGTTAATATTACACAAGTCTGATGTGACTTCATCAGAACCTTTGTTTCTGATTTATCTGATGCAGGAAAATTGGTTTCGACCTTGCTCAGTTCTATCGTGCTCTCAGTATACAGGGAATGAGATCTTTGGAAGACTTACTATTAGTATCTCTCTTGAAAATAAAAATTTGATCAGATCATGGTCCAGAAGCTGATAGGTGGATTAACCAGGCCAATTGCTGGTTTGCTTTAGCCAGGCAAAGGTCCTATCAGCTCTGCACAACAACAGTGCTCCCTTTGTCAGCAGATTTGATTTTGAGTTAGAAGAGTGAATGGAAAATTACATGGTAAAGTGAACATGGATTAGAACATAGAAAGCAGTATGGCCAAAATCAAAGCAGCGATATTGAATGAAAAGGCAAGAGGATATTAAAAGTTGAAAAGAAGAATCTTGGTATTAAGTTATTTTTCCTGAAATCCTTACACACTTAATGCAACTGCAATACACCAACTTCTGTGAACAACCAAACTTTTATTAAGCACTATAGAGTGGTGGAGAAACTCTTAACACGCTTCGCCATGCTTGTGAAGCATGTTGAGAGGTTCTCGGAACAAAGGAAACAATCCTTCCTTCTCCAAAATCTCTATATCACAGTCAGTAATGCTCACAAGACAACCCCCAGTCACTCCCTCACAGTCACATGCCACTCACAACACAATGCAGTGACCCACATCACCTCCAGAAACAATGTAATTCAAATCATCCTTTAATGGCCAGATATGCTATGAGTTGTATTTTGTTGTAACTATAGGGGAGTAATCAAGTTCCAACTGCAATGCCCCTATTGATTTCTGAATAGGGGATGAAAATGTAAATAGTAGGAGATGACAATGTAAATGGCTCTGAATAATAGGTGATAATGTAATTTGTTACAATCTATCTAAATCAGAGGCATCCCACCCTAGCCTCAGGACATCCAATTTCCTGCAGGTCATCAGCGCAAGTTAATTCTTTAATATCACATTGGAATAATGAATCATAGTTAAAAAGGTATATAAATGATGGAAGATGAGCTGAGGCTGAGAGAAGCAGAGACCTAATTAAATACAACTTGAATTGAAGAAAATGGTGACGATAATGCCAATTTCCTTGTTGAGCAGAAATTGTTTTACTGTAATCATTATGCTTTGTTGTAGAAAGAATGGCGAGATGATCCAAATGGTGAATTTAAAAGGAAAGTTGCACGGTGTGTAAGAAAAAGCCAAGAGATGGCATATGAGTAATTTTTTTCCCTTCATCAGGTTGGTAAGTTTTTTGTTTTAAAATGAGTTTTGAAATTCATATCATGACCAAAAAATTAGTAAGTTTATATACTTCCATTTTGTCATTAGTCTTCTGTCCTTTAGTCTTCAGTTTGTATTTATTTAACAACTGTGATTCAGTACATTCCTTCACGCCCTACTATGAAAATATATGGCCCCACTTAGTATGTTCCCCAAAGGATGTGTATAAGATGAAATTGACTGCATGCAGAATTTTATTGTATCCACATTGGCCTGAATTTTGCAATGATCGGATTCTCTTTCCTGCAGCATAGATATAAGGTGCACGTGCGGACCCTGTGGAATCTCCACTGGGGGAGACTGTTAAAGAAATTAACCAGAAAATTGAAAATTCTACTGGGCAGTTTCCCTACACTTGGAACCCTCCAAACATATCTATTTAGATTGAGAATTTGGAAGGTTTGTAGAGAATAAAAGTAGGAGTAGGCCATTTGGCCCTTTGAACCTGCTGTGCAGCTAAGTAAATATTTACTCAGGAAAAGTTAGACTATTAAACATGTAGTCTAATTCCTGAATAGCTGTTAAACTGAACCTACAATTTACCATTCTAATCCCCAATTCCACCTCTCCCAGACCCTAAATTGACAATCCCCCTTCATTCCCTCCCAACTATCCCTCATGACTCAATTTCTCTTTCCCACCACTGCACCTGACGTTTGCTCTCCTGCTGTCATCCCCTAGTGTAAATACCCCCAACTTGCCAGACCTAATTTCATCTGTCCATCTTAAACACTCCATCATTTACCTGTCTCCTTGCCACCTGGCACCCTAATCTGACCCACCTGTTGGCCTACTTATCTGACAGCCTACCCCCACCCAAGTGGTACTCAAATCTTTCACTTATATTACATTCTAATCCTTTTGAGCTGTCAAAGTGGCTGTCTGTGATGCTGGACATTTAAATCACAGAATACAACATTTGACCGATGTTGTAAAAGAGAATGTGCCTTTCTTTCCCTGACTGTTTTATAATAAGGATCTGTCAGAATAATACATGGCTCTACATGGTTTCTGAAGGAGCCCTAATCAGAATCCCCTGCGAGAATGTGGGCATTTTCTTTCTGGAAAAAAGGAGCAGGCTAGCAATCTACAAATGTTGTTGTTTAGCTCTTGAAACAACAACTCCTCATCCTGTTCAGTTCAAAAACATATTACTAACATTTTGCTAATGCCACTGTTTACAACAGGTTAATCAATATTGCAATTAATATCACTGAAATGTTGACTTTAATTACATTAGTTAAAACAATTTAAGTGCTTATGGTCTTCAAATATGATTGGTTTTAGTTTAATTATTACCATGAGATAACTAAGTTGCCAGTGCTTTTTATCTAATCCAGTATGAAAAATGTGTTGCTGGAAAAGCGCAGCAGGTCAGGCAGCATCGAAGGAGCAGGAGAATAGACGTTTCGGGCATAAGCCCTTCTTCAGGATTCCTGAAGAAGGGCTTATGCCCGAAACGTCTATTCTCCTGCTCCTAAGATGCTGCCTGACCTGCGCTTTTCCAGCAACACATCTAATCCAGTATCCCAACTTGTATTCCATATCATTTCTCCTCAAATATAAACTGAGAGTACGTCTATATTTAATTTTAGACACAAATATATGTGATTTAGAGGGCTTCAGCTGAATCAGATAAGCTTGAAATACAATTTTAAAGTTAGAATAAAGAAAATGTATTGGTTCAATTCTGATGTGAATAATACCTTTCATTAACAAACAAGTATAGAATTCATAACACTTTAGATAACATAAGTATATGTATATTAAAAAAAACTTTGAGTATAGAGCAGACAATTTTTATGGTCCTCCGTGGATCTTATAAAAACTGAAAGCTATTGTAGACTAATCAAGCTCTGAAGATCAAAATTACGTGTATTAAATGGTCAATCACCTTGGTCTTTCTTAATCAGTTATTCTAATGAGTGTTTTATTATAAAGGAGTTTTGTCTCTGTACTGACTGACCCTGATCTCATTTATTTTAAATCATTAGAATGGTTATGATAATTTTATATCATCCACTTGTGGATTAAAGGCCCTAAGTCTGTAATTTATGTCTTGTGTTTGCTCAGATCAGGGAGGTGATGGCCTAGTGGTATTATCACTGGTTTGTTAATCCAGAGACCCTGATCATGTTCTGGCTCAATCCAAGTTTGAATCCCACTACAGCAGATGGTGAAATTTGATTTCAATTTTTAAAAAGTCTGGATTTAAGAGTCTTAGGATGACAGTGAATCCATTGTCGATTGTTGGGAAAACACACCTGGTTCACTAATGTCCTTTAAGGGAAGAAACTGCTATCCTTACCTGGTCTGGCCTCCATTTGACTCACACCTACAACAACGTGGTTGACTATTAACTGCCCTCTGGGCAATTAGAGATGGGCAATAAATGACACCTAGCCAATGCCACCCTCATCCTGTGAATGATTTTTTTTAAAAGTTACAAATGCTGTTAGTTAAAAATGTGATTTAGTTTCTGTTGGTCAACATTTGTCTCTTTCCCCTTGTAGTTTTGATTTCCACATGCTTAAGACTACCTATGTCATGGATTCTTTGAGTGATATTTAGTCAGTTTCCTTTGTCACGTTATTACAGACATCCACAGTGGAAAAAGTTGAGCTTCTTTGGACTAATATGACTTTTTTTTTTAAACGGACACCATCGATTTACATTTTTTTGAAAAAAGTGACAATTTATTTGCTTTCTAATGCTTTATATTTCTGTTTTTAGGGCTAGCTGAAATGAGAACTTCGCTTTTACCGTTCTTACTGGTCTCTGGCCATAACATTCAATGCAGCTTGCAGCTAAGAATTCCATGCTGTTAAGCTTGGAGAGATGAGAATCCCTCGAGAGAGAGAGAGAGAGAGACATGCTTATCGATAAGAACTGTTGAAAGAAATGTGACCCTCCTTTTAATGCAACAAAAAAAGTTCAAATTACCTTAAGTTTCATCTCAGTTATTTTCAAATCGTGCCGTGAATTATGTTTATTTATTTGAAAGAAATCAGACTGCTTATGAAAGTGTTGTGTTAAACAAGGCTTACTTTTGTATCTCTGAAGATTGTTGCTCTGTCTCAAGCAAATATAATCAATATACTTTGGGAATGATTTATGACAAACTCGTTCATGGAATCATTCACAGTTATGTAGCATGTAAAACTATCTTTCTTAGTTTAACAATTTCAAAAAACAATTCAGGTAAATTAATAGTATTCAAACCTCATTGGGAAAAGTGATGGTTAAAATGCCTTCTCAATTTTCCCTTTTAAGCCAGTTTTGCTGCTGTAGCAATTTCAGGAAATACAAAAGAAGTTCTCGTTACCGCATTTGCCATTCATTTAGAAATTGTATGATTCAATGTAAAACTTATTTTTGAATAACTAAACATTTAGAATATATTATGGAGCAGCTAAGGGATTCGGGTGTTATTAGCTGTTTTCTTGCTGGGAAGTATGAAGATTTAAAGCTGAATGCTTTTACACTTTTATAAATTATTTCTACATTTGATCTGAGCCTAATAAACCGAATTTATTTTAGAATCTGGCTGATTGTGTAACTAATGGTTCTGTCTGTCATTGTAATAACATCGCTGGTATAACATGACAGACAAAACAAATGGCATATTTGTTTATACAAACTAAATAATTAAGTTATAAATTAAGTAACTTTCTAAAATTCAATTTTTTTGTTTCCTTAATTGTAAAACTGAACCCTTCAGAATATCAACTAAAAATTGTTCACATTTTTAAAAAACAATTGACTAATATTTGAGCTGCAGTGTTCTTGGTTTTCTGTGGAGCATCAGCTTATTAACATACATGAGTCCAAAACAGAACATTGTGGATTTGAGTCTAGATTATCATTTCAATCCACGACTAAAATAGTATCATATTGCCTAAATTACTATCTTTAGATATAACATTACACTAAAAATCCATTTGCCCATTTTACTAGTTCGATTAGATGTTTGAGATTCAGTGATATTTTAATAACAGAGCACTTTGGTCAAGTTGACGCTTTTCTCTAAACCAACACTGCCAGTAGATTGACCAGCAAATCATCTCGTTACCATTTGAGATCCTGTTTATGCATAATAATCTGCAGTATTTACATTCAATATCAATGCTGGTACATTCTTTGCCTTTTCAGGTACTGCTAACTTTGTTCCTTTCAGAGAATGTTTTTGACTCTTGCTTGTCATTTAACCATCATTTCCATGACTTGTGCAATGATATCTTTCCTCATATGCACACTTTAGATTGAACTCTGAAAGCTCTATCAACTCTTCAGGCAATGCCTAGCGTTGTTCTAGCATCTCTCACATTTCATAGAACCTAGTTGTTTTTCAGTTATAGATTTTTGTCTTTCACATATTTTGTTACTATGCTCAGTCAAGATCTGAACTTGTCACTTATTTCTTTTTATGTTACAAATATATAATATTCCACTACCTTGCTATATAGAGCCCTTAGTTATAATAAATTTGGCAGGACATTTTAGAATGTGGCTGAATAACAAATCCATAGAACAAGATGAACGTGAGAATGAAGAAGGTGCTTAAAAAACAGCAAATCTGTCACAAACTGAATTCTACAATCTAAAAGATTAGACATTGCTGGAATTATACAGCATGTACACCAGCTTTGAAAAAGACAACTCATATTTTCCAAAGAAATGTTCCGCAAACATTTACAACATAGAATGGGGCTATTCAGTCTATCCTGAATGTGGATATTTGCTGAAGCAGTATAAAATTAATCCCAATGCCTCTTTCCCTATTGCTTTGTATTTTCCATTAAACATTGAAAGAAAATAGATTTATAATAGTCTCTGATAAATACTTTAGCAACCCACCACTGTAATATATTTTCTTCACTGATTACTTCAAATTTATAGGTCACGTGCTCGAATCCCAAAAGCAACAAAATAGCTTTTTTTTTATATTCAAAAAATCAGACCCTTCGTTTTAAAAAAAATTCTCTTCGCTCAAGTAGAATTAGTCCCAATAACTCAATTTTCTAAGTACTTTCCCATCAGAAACCTCACTCTAGTAAATTTACATTATATATGCTCAATGGCTTTGTAATCTTACGTGATGTCCAAAGCTGTACTCATCACTGTGGCCTGACTAATGTTTTGTACAGGTTTACTATAATTTTTTTCTCTTATCCTCTTTGCCTCTATCATGACAGTTCAAAATGTTATTAGTTTAGTTCATAATTATTTACTTTTTGAGATTATCAAATTGAAATTCAAGGTATCTGTACTCATCCATGCTCAAACCACAATGTGAACTTCTGTTCATCATTTCCCATGGAAATTACCTCCCATTTATCCATTTTCAGTTGCAACTGATGTATCAACCATTCTATACTGTTATAATCCTCCTATTTTCCAAATCATTAAAATTAGCTGAAGACGAAAAACGTAAAAGCATTTTGTATCCTCTTCAAGCCTAAATCATCCCCACATGTTAAAGAACAACGATGTACCAAGTAGTGATTACTGGAATCACTAATCTGGTCACCCTTCTCCAAAGCAATTAGTGATGGGAGCAATAAATGCTGTTTGAGGCTAGCAACACTTGCATCCTATGAATTAATTTAAAAAATCCAAATATAATCATTTAATCCAACATGTAGCCCATGTTACATTTTTTCTTGTAATATACTGAAAATACTTTTTCAAAATGCCTCTTCTCAACACCTGAGATTCACGTACACTGATCTACAGTACTTTCTTTACCTGATCATCTCTTCAAAAAAAGATTTACCTTTACCAAATCCATGATGTCTGACTAAAACAACTGATGCATTTTTAAATAGTCTCTAATTTGATCTCGAATAAACTGGTTACTTTTCAGCCCCATGACACGATTTGCACAAGGCCAGAGCTTCCCATCCAGTCCTAGTGACTTTTCCATCTTATGTTTTTCTCTTATTTCCAATTAATTCATTTTATGTGGTGTAACAATTATTCCATCCCCCTTCTCTACTACACTATTTATAATAACTGATAAAATATGGAGTATTCATCTCCAACATACCTTCATTTTACACAAGATTCCTCCTTTCATTCCCTACCATTCTTGTAGATGCTGTTTTCAAATCTGAATTAGTCTCCTTCATAAGACTGACCAATTCAAAATGAAGGGTAAGAAACAATGTATTAATGAGTACTGTTAATTACAACTAGCTAGGGTATGAAACCAGTTTCAAAGTGGGATAAATAAATTACAACGCATACATGATAGTACCAGATAGTAACACAAAGCAAACTAAATAAATAGCAAACAAAGATTACAAAATACATTAAGAACTGCTAAACTGTAGTGATGGCTCCTATCCATTACAATTTTATTCATCTCCTGGCAGCCAGTTTTAGAAACACAGACTTACAGTAAAGTGTTTATCCCATAGATGGTGACCCCTAGATAATACCTGGATCATGACTCGGAGAATTGCAAGGACAAAAGCAGATCATGCCACTCTGAGGAATTTGTAAACTGGATCAGCAACAACTTCAGTGAACTCTTGTATTCCCCCCACTATCAGTTACAGTGAGTGCTTTTAGTCATTTAAATCTGGAATTCCCTCAGCCTCTCTCAAAGATCTTCCTTAAAGCCAATCTCTTTGACCAAGCTTTTAGGTCAATTCATTGATTTGACTAACAATTTCTCTGTATCAAATTAAACACATTATGTAGCATTTTTGATGTAGAAAATGTCTCAAAGACTAGATTTATTGTAATCCTCTTCTGACTGCCTGGCTGATTTTACTTACTATGTTAATCTGTTTTAGTCTTAAAGATTATAAAATCAACACGGTTTTCTATCTTTAAAAAAATTACTTACAAACATAACTACAATCAACTAACTGACTAAACAGATATTGCTCTGAACATTCATACACTTAACCTTACGAAATTTACTCGCTGGATGATGAGGAATAAAGCTTATTTTGCAATGAGTCAAATGTAAGCATCTCCTGTGCTAAACTACCATCAGTGTGTTGAAGTAGATTTTTATTCTGAAACAACAGAAATTGCTGGAGAACCTCAGCAGGTGTGGAGAGAAAGCAGTCTGTTTCAGAATCATGCTGTCAGACCTGCTGATTTCTCCAGCAGTTCCTGTTTTTGTTTCAGATTTCTGACACTTTTTTTTGTACTGTTATTCTATTATGCAGCTTTGTGCAAACTTAAAAGTATGGATCCCCATAAATGGTTTAATGGTTACCAAAATAGCTGCTATAACCTTTCTTCAAAAACAGTTAAATTGCAGAACAAATACTAAGGAAAATTTGAGCTGAAAAGACTTTGGATTAAATGAATGTAATTTTTGGGACTAGGTACTGTGGTATATAAAGCCAAACACTGACATCTTAATGCTGTACAAGAGATTATCTAATTTATGCAAATACCAGATGAGTGGTAATGCTAAGTCCCCTATCTGTGCTTTTTGTTTATACCCCTATATATTCCTAATCTTAGACCTGTCCATTTCCATTTACAATTATGGAATCACATTCTATCAACTTTTCTGGTGGTAGTTTGTTAAAAAAAAATCTTACTTTTATAATTAACTTAATCTGCTTTAAGGACATATGGACAGCAAGGTCTCTAACACTTGCCAGAATTCAAGAAATGTGACTGCAAAGGAACGTAGTAATTGTTAAACACCAAAATAGTGCCACTACTTGTGGTGTACATCGGTTAGTCCAACCCAGGATAGACAGTTTTGCAGACCCACCACACTATTCAAGCCTTTACATTTTCTCTAAGATTTATATTTCTCATATGAATTACTGAGACAGTACAGTTATTTCCATCAACCTGTTCAGAAGTGTTATGACACACCCACCCACGTCTCTTGGCTCAGTGTAGTGTGGAACACTACTATTACTTAATATATTTTCTAATCAACCTATTCAGTGATCTTATTACACACCACCAAAGCAAGTGGCACTTGAACCCAGGTCTCCTGGTCCAGGGCTGGGGACACTACCATTACACCGTAAGAGACCCGTTCATACAGGCCCTATTTTTCTAATCAACCTATTCAGAGATGTCATTACATACTTCTGGAGTGAATGGGACTTGAACGCAGGCCTCCTAGTCCAGGAGTAGAGTCTCTAAGTCTGCGCCACAAGAGAGCCCTTCACATGGCCCTATTTTATTTATTATTCATTGACAGGATGCAGGTGTCACAGGTCAGGCCAGCATTTGTTTGTCCGGGGGCAGTTGAGATTCAACCACATTGCTGTGGTCTGGAGTCACATATAGACCAGACAATGTAAAGTTGGCAGATTTTCCTCCCTGAAGTATATTAATGAACCAGATGGACTTTACAACAATTGACAACTTTTCATTTGTCATCACTAGATTCCCAATTCCAGATTTTTATTGAATTCAAATTCTAGTGATAATACCACTTGCCTCCCCAAGGAAAGCTGATAGAGTGGAAACAATGGAGGCTCCATCACTGACATGGGCTGTAAAAGTCTCAGGTGATGACTTCCAGCTGGGCAGGCCACTGCCTGTTACCAAGGCAACTCATACTCAACAAGCTCTAGGAGATTAATTAGTGATTTCCTATGGGCCTTGTAGGGATTATCACACTAGTAAGTGGTTTTCCCAAAGAGTAAGACTTGCATTCAACCCTATCAACTGTACTGAATGGCAACAATAAAGACTTCAACATTTAGCCATGCTGTATAGTGTATAATAGTTTGAAGTGCTATTACCACCATGTAGCAGTTCTGATAAATGAATGTATTCAATTCCTTATACTACCAATTCAATCAAGAATTGAGTATTTTATATTTTGAGATCTTAAAATTATTTTTATTGCAATTTCCAGCTGTCTTTTCATGAATGACTTCAGTAAGGCCCACTTGATGTCCAACAGTTTATTAGTCCATTTTCTTTTAAAAAAAGAAAACAATTAACATTTTTTGCCAAAATATGGAAAGCTAGCTTAATCCGTATTAAAGCTTGGCAATCAAGAAGGTTCTGATTTAACTATGTTTGTTCCTTACAGCTGAGAAAATCGTGTTAAACAGCAGAAAATGAACATTATTATAAACTACAACTAGTAGTATTCTAAGACCAGTCACAGGAGAGAAATACCAATATTGCTAATACTAATATAGTTGTGCAAGCACCATCAGCTTACATACTGATGCAATAACATGCAATGTGATGACAATAGTCACTGGGAATCAGGGTATAGCTTTCAAATATTAGACTTACTGATTACCATTCAGGCACAAACTAAGAAGCTCTCAAGTAAATTATACCATGCCAAGTATTTAATAGTCTTCACCTTTTAAAAAATGCTGTTCAGAATAACACTACTTTTATTGTATCCAAACCCTGTATAAAATCATATGAAACAAGGCAAAAGATTTTGTACATCTTGCTGCATGACATCTTGCACATCAGGTGTTTCAGCTGTTTCACCTTTTTTAATTATTTTTCTGATATTAATGTCCTGGTGCTGACAGGCTTTTGTTCATGAACTGCTTCTTTATAAAACATGTCCACCACTAGAAAGACAAAAAGAAAATTAAGATTCTCTGTTCCATTCTCATTAGTTTAAAATCATATCATCTGTAACCATGAATTGCAATAGGGAAGAGTCAACCAGAAAACATGTTCTTCCCCTACAACCCTATTTTTAAAAAATACAAATTTATGTTAAATAAACCATCCTCCTCTTGTAGGAGTAAACTGCAGGTGACTTCATTATTGCATAAATGATCCTCTAAAAAATTAAGCAAAACATGATATAACAATTCAGATTAGGTCAGTTTTCCTCACCCGAGATTAAACATCCATCATGTAAAAGTCTATAAATAATTTTATCTTTAATTCTTCATCTTAACATTCCCTAAATTTGTCTTTTAGTTTGGAGAAGGAAACAATGTCAGTACTGCTCCTTCTTTAATCCCATCAAGAACCATTCTTAAATGATGGAAGAAATATTCTGATTTCTGACAAGATTTGGATTCCTGAGACAACTCAAAAATGGAGAACGTCCTCCAGATTTTCTGTGGATTGCAGTGTCATAAAAGGCCCCGAAATCCACATTCTTAAAAAATTGTAGAAACCTACAGAAATTTCAATATTCTGATCTGCATCAAACTTCAGAAACATTTTAGGCAAGCATTATTTATAAGTGTATTAATACTCAGAATTTGAGCACTTTATATATCACCAATGGGGGGGGGGGGGCATGGTGGCTCAGTGGTTAGCACTGCTGCCTCACAGCACTAGGGACCCAGGTTTGATTCCAACCTCGGGCAACTGTCTGTGTGGAGTCTGCACATTCTCCCCGTGTCTGCGTGGGTTTCCTCCGGATGCTCTGGTTTATCCCACAGTCCAAAGATGTGCAGATAAGGTGAATTGGCCATGCTGAATTGCCCACAGTGTTAGGTGTATTAGTCAGAGGGAAATGGGTCTGGGTGAGTTACTGTACGGAGGGTCGGTGTGGACTTGTTGGGCCGAAGGGCCTGTTTCCACACTGTTGGGAATCTAATCTAATCTAATTTTACGTTCAATTCCAGTACTGTGCTTATTTAATTTCAGTACTACAATTTGTTTCACTTGGATGAGGGACCAGAAAAAAAAGACATTAGAGAAAGAAAGCTTGGGCCAAACAATGTATCAGAGGGAGGTCGGGGCATAGAGGTAATGTTACTGCACTAGTAATCCAGAATCCAGGCTAATGTTCTGAGGCTATGACAGATGGTGGGAAACTGGGAAAAAAGTCAAATGCTGATCATGTGACCTGTCGATTGTTGTAAAAACCCAACTGGTTCACTAATGTTCTTTAGGGAAGAAAATCTGCCATCCTTAAAAACAGAAATTACTGGAGAAACTCAATAGGTCGGGACGCATCTGTGGAGAGAAAGCAGAGCTAGTGTTTCTAGTGACTCTTCTTCATAACTGACAGTAGCGAGGAAAAGAGGTATATATGCTGAACAATTCGTGTGGGTGGGTGGGTGGGTGAGTTAGAAGGGGGTGCTAAGCAGATAAATGGAAATAAAGTCCAGAAAAGAAATGACAGTTAGGTAAAGTGATGGATTATAATATGCTAGGGAGAAAGAAAGCGTACAATGGGACCATAATTAGGTGAAAATGGGTTGGCTGTGCTGCAAGCAACCGACGTTTTGGGCAAAAGCCCTTCATCAGGAATAAAGGCAGAGAGCCTGAAGCGTGGAGAGATAAGCTAGAGGAAGGTGGGGGTGGTGAGAAAGTAGCGTAGAGTACAATAGGTGAGTGGGGGAGGGAATGAAGGTGATAGGTCAGGGAGGAGAGGGTGGAGTGGATAGGTGGAAAAGGAGATAGGCAAGTAGGACAAGTCATGGGGACAGTGCTGAGCTGGAAGTTTGAAACTAGGGTGAGGTGGGGGAAGGGGAAATAAGGAAACTGTTGAAGTCCACATTGATGCCCTGGGGTTGAAGTGTTCCGAGGCGGAAGAGGAGGCATTCTTCCTCCAGGCGTCTGGTGGTGAGGGAGCGGCCTGGAGTGTTGAGGTAGGTGAAGGACGTAGAAGGTGGTGTTCAAATTCTAAAATTATTGATCTGCCATACTTACCTGGTCTGGCTATTATGTGACTCTTGAACCACAGCAAAGTAGTTTCATCTTAACTGCTATCCAAGCAATTATTGATGAGCAATAAATGCTGCCTTAGCCAGTGATACCAATATCCCATGTATAAATTTTAAAAAGGTGATGCAGTAGGTTTACGAAGGTTAAGTCCCATTGGTAATTACACAAAAAAATCTTTGTTCTGCATCTCATCAGCCATCTTCTCACCAAATATAGTACATCCTCATCATCATAAAATCCAAGAGCAAACTTGTTCTCCAATGAGATGTTGAAAATGTCAGACTTTCCAAACAAAATGATTTAAAGAAAGAAACAGGAGCAGGAATAGATTATTTGGTCCCTCAAACCTACTCTGCCATTCAATAAGGTCATTGTTGATATCACTGTGACCTTGATTCCATTTTCCTATTGTTCCCCAGAAGTCTAGACTCCCTTGTAGATCAAATGACAGCCTAATTTAGCCTCAAATATATTCAATCACCTAGCTGCCACTGCTCGCTGGATTACAGAATTCCAAAAATTAATACCTCCTCAAGAGGCATATTTATTTGTATCTTAAATGGGAGACCCATTTCTTGAAACTCTGCCTGTACTTTTAGATGCCCCACAATGAGGGAAAACCTCCTCTTTGGATTCATTATATTAAACCCCCTCAGAATCTATGTTTTAATAAGATCATCACACATGCTGCTAAATTTCAATGAATGCAAGCCCAACCTGCTCAATCTTTTCCCACAAGGTAACCCTTTCATCAACCTATTGAACTTTCTCGCAGCTGCTTCTAATGCAAATGTCCCCAGAACTAGAGGGCCTAGGTTTAGGGTGACAGGGGAAAGATATAAAAGAGACCTAAAGGGCAACTTTTTCACACAGAGGGTGGTATGGGTATGGAATGAGCTGCCAGAGGTGGTGGTGGAGACTGGTACAATTGCAACATTTAAAAGGCATTTGGATGGGTATATGAATAGGAGGGATATGGGCCAGGTGGGACTAGATTACATTGGGATATCTGGTCAGCATGGATGGGCTGGACTGAAGGGTCTGTTTCCATGCTGTACATCTCTATGACTCTAAATAGATCTCTAATATATAAAGGGGTCTAAACCATATGCAGTACCCTAGGTGTGGTCTCACTACTTTATGGTATATTGTAGCATTTATTATAAACAAAAATACAAAACTTAAATTTATCACATACTTGGTAATATTTAGTAATGTTAAAGAGAAATTACTCCAAATTTCCCAATGGTTATTTAAAACTACTTGACTTGTGTCAGACAAGGTGTTTAACATGTGTTTCGGAAAGGGCTTAACTTAAGGGCTTGTATTCAGGAAACAGAAGACTCCTGTTAAAAATAAACCATTAAGTCACCAGAGAAATCATTTACCATGTCATGTCACACAATAACTGCAAAAAAAAATTCTATAAATATTTTTCAAAAAAAAAAGATAAAGATCGAGCAAATTTAAAGTTTAGTAGAACACATAGGTCGTGCGATTTAATAAATTGCTGAGAGTACGTGAAGCTATAAAATAGAAGTTACTTTTTAAGGTTAAGTTTGATACATTATTCATGGTAGATGATTTTGAAAAAAAAGTGCTTATAAATTAATTTGGATTTAGGAAGCACAGTAATATTAGATGAAACAATGATCCGGTCTAAAACCACCTTGTCTTATTGCTTCCCATCACTGACAGGCACCATAGGATATGGCTCATTTCATTAATATGCAGTTTGAATTGATTGAATCAGCCATTTTGTTTTAGTGGCAGCCTCTTTCTAGGATAGCACGTATAAATATTTGTCCTGTTGGCACTGAATAAATACAATATCACTCTAATGGACCAAACCAAAAGGAGTCCTGTATTTTAATACCATAGGACGTCTTGTGGTTTGCCGCTGCCTAAGTCTGAATTCGGTTTTCAAGTCCCAGTCCAGGACTTGATGGTTAAGGCAAGTGCATTCATAACTTGGCTAAACAGTTTGAGTATCAATTTGGAATTCCTTCCAAAAATACCAATAGTAAATGGTAAGAGGAGTGATTTTTTTTTTGCTGAAAATGTGTTGCTGGAAAAGCGCAGGTCAGGCAGCATCCAGGGAACAGGAGAATCAACGTTTCGGGCATAAGCCCTTCTTCAGGAATGAGGAAAGTGTGTCCAGCAGGCTAAGATAAAAGGTAGGGAGGAGGGACTTGGGGGAGGGGCGTCGGAAATGTGATAGGTGGAAAGAGGTCAAGGTGAGGGTGATAGGTCAGACTGGGGTGGGGGCGGAGAGGTCAGGAAGAAGATTGCAGGTTAGGAAGGCGGTGCTGAATTCGATGGATTTGACTGAGACAAGGTGGGGGGAGGGGGAATGAGGAAACTGGTGAAATCCGAGTTCATCCCTTGTGGTTGGAGGGTTCCTAGGCGGAAGATGAGGCGCTCTTCCTCCAGCCGTCGTTTTGTTGTGGTCTAGCGATGGAGGAGTCCAAAGACCTGCATATCCTTGGTGGAGTGGGAGGGGGAGTTGAAGTGTTGAGCCACAGGGTGGTTGGGTTGGTTGGTCCGGGTGTCCCAGAGGTGTTCTCTGAAACGCTCCGCAAGTAGCCGGCCTGTCTCCCTAATATAGAGGAGGCCACATCGGGTGCAGAGGATGCAATAGATGATGTGTGTGGAGGTGCAGGTGAATCCGTGGCGGATATGGAAGTTTCCTTTGGGGCCTTGGAGGGAGGTGAGGGGGGAGGTGTGGGCGCAAGTCTTGCACCTCCTGCGGTTGCAGGGGAAGGTGCCGGGAGTGGAGGTTGGGTTGGTGGGGGGTGTGGATCTGACAAGGGAATCACGGAGGGAGTGGTCTTTACGGAATGCTGATAGGGGAGGGGAGGGAAATATATCCTTGGTGGTGGGGTCCATTTGGAGGTGGCGGAAATGACGGCGGATGATGCGCTGTACATGGAGATTGGTGGGGTGGTAGGTGAGGACCAGTGGGGTTCTGTCCTGGTGGCAGTTGGAGGGGCGGAGCTCAAAGGCGGAGGAGCGGGAAGTGGAAGAGATGCGGTGGAGGGCATCGCCGACCATGTCGGGGGGGAAATTGCGGTCCTTGAAGAAGGAGGCCATCTGGGTTGTACGTTTTTGGAACTGATTTTTTTTTTGGTCAGTCATTTGGCAGCAAGTGATTAAAGCCTCTATCATCACTATCCATAGTTTCAGACAGTAACACGTACATAAAAGTGTATATTGCCACAGTAATTCGGACTTCTTCGGTGGCAGTTAACTGCACAGCCAATGTGGTTCAGGTTGGTCCCAATAGTACTGAATTCATTCCTAATTCCAGCTCAGGTGGTCCGTTGCCTCCTTCTAATGGAGGTTGCAGTACTGCGTCAACTGACTTGTCTTTGGGCTGAGAACTCAACAAGAATATGTCAAAAAAAAAGTCCAGGCAGGAGAAAACCATTGGTCCATTTAGCCTACTCTCAAAAACTTCCCAGCAGTGCCCTGGAACACAGTCCTGTCCTAGATGTAAGTTTGCTCACTGAGCTGGAAGGTTCGCTTTCAGACGTTTCATCACCACACTAGGTAACATCATCAGAGAGGCTCCGGTGAAGCACTGATGGTATGGCCCGCTTTTTATTTTTATTTCTTTTCATTTCTGCAGTCCCATCCTATATCCCAGTAGGATTCTAACCCACCCTTTAAAACCAATAGCTGTGGTTAACTTTTTTTGTGGCAGTTAATTTACTGCTTTAATCTTTTAGGCAAGCAGCAAATATAAATGACAGTCATAATTTAAAGTCCAAAATATAGCTGCTTACCTTGCTGGGTTTGTCAGTCTGTTGATCAAACACTTTTTCACAAAGTCTCAGTCCAGTCTCTTGCCTGATCTGCTGCAAATAACCCCTCATCATCTCTGAAAAAGTAACCAGAATACACATGATCATGAACAATCAATTCTCTGGACACACATTATAAATGACAATCAACTACCAAATTTCAATGTAAAGTACACTAGACATTTCAGCTTTGTTCAATGTAAAACAGTTAAAATTCCTGAATCCTTCAAAGTTAGAAGTAAAATATTTATTTTATGCAAAATTAGATCACATGCAAGGATGTGCATTCAATCCACAAAATATAATGTTCACTTATATTTTGTGTAAAAAGTGGACTGGACTACCAGCGTATATATCACATAATGGAGGGGTTCAGGTTTAACCTTCTTCATTGACACTGAGCTCCTAGCCACACAATTGCAGTGGTTATCAAAAAGGAGTGAGAGAAAATTGGAATATTCAAAGCCCCTATTCCTACATTTCACTCGTTAATTTCAAACCTTCTCTGGTAAATTTCTAGAAGCAGTGAAAGGGTCTTTTTCTCAGAGGTAGTGTACAACTTGAATTGACTAAAAGCATAAATCGAGAAATTAAAAGGAGGATTCTGAACCATAAAGCTAAATTTTAATTTCAGTATTTCAGTATTTTTCAATCATAATGTGGAACTAAGCTTAAATCAGTATAAAATTTACTTGTGACTGAGGCATGACAAGCATTCTGCAATTTGTTTTTAAAATAAAAATATTAGTAGAAAAACTGACTAAATAAGTTTTTTCTTCCTTTAATAATAGATTATTTGATTGGAATGATGCTGCATCCTCATACCATCTTCCTGCTTGTGTCCTGGCTTTGCATACATGGCATTAAGAGGAAAGCCTGGCTCTCCAGGAATGGGAAAGTTAGTTATCCCCAAGGTGTACATTTCCTTCTCTCCTTGATTTTTGGAATTGCACTGTGTAAAATAGAAAAAATGAAAAGCTTGGTCACATTCCAAAATAATCCTGAAATATAAAAGGGATGAAATGCATGCTATTTTATGAAAAAAACACTATTAGCTCACAATTCACCACATGTGCAAAATACTGCAGCAGCCTCACTTAATAAGGGCTGCTCCTATTTTTCTACCATATTTGTAAAAACTTTTCATGCAAATGTTTAATGCAGCAGAAACATTCTAACCACCATTCCACCTCAATGAACTAACTTCCTGACTCCAGCTATAAAGCAAAGTCTTCAGATCACATATCTGCTGGGCGGAACTGGCTGGAGTAGCACCAAAATAGTTTGAAGCTAGTCTGCCTGTCAAACTTCAAGGCTGACAAAGCAAGGCAAGCGAAAGTTAAAGTGAGATTTTATAAAACAGTACTTTTTCTTACCTTTTGTAATCTTTTGAGGCACTCAGTAATATAAAGAGTGATATAAATCAAGGTTCTGTCAGCTTCGTTCTACAAAAAAGAACAGCTCGTTAGTTGAATATCTGACATGCAGCCTTGAAATGTTGGAACATATGAACCATTCCATTATTCAATTAGAGCATGGCTTAACTCAGTCATAAAGTCATACAGCACAGAGATAGACCCTCTGTCCAACTAATCCATGCTGACCGAGTTTCAAAACTAAACTAGTCCTACTTGCCTCCATTTGGCCCATATTTCTCTAAACCTTTCCTATTCATGTACCTGTCCAAATGTCTTTTAAATGTTGTAATTGCACTATCATCTACTTCCTTTGGCAGTTCATTCCACATATTAACCACTCTAAAAAAGATGACCCTCAGGTCCCTTTTAAATCTTTCTGCTCTCACCTTAAAAATTGCCCCTAGGTTTGAACTCCCCCATCTCGGGAAACGATCTTTGCTATTCACCTTATCTATGCCCCTCCTGATTTTAAATAATTAACCATCTTGTTTCCAAAAACCTTAATGTCTGCTCAGCAAAAAAAATACAATCCATCCTTCACAATTTTGATACATTTAGCCTTTACAGCATTTTGGTGGAATAGTATAGAATTCTATGAACAATCCTAATTTTAAAAATAACTCCCATTAAAGCATAAGCGATTAGTACAAGTAAAAGCTTTGAGTATCCTTTCATTTGTTCATGCAAAGTGGATGTTGCTGGGTAGGTCAGCGTTTAGAAGACCCTGATGGGAGTTATGCATGGGCCTCCTAGCAGTAGTCAGCAGAAAGAAAAGGCATTAAGAAAGGCACTATTACAATAATTATGAGGGACTTCAATTTGTTGGCAAACTTGGAAAATCAGGTTGATAGCATATCCCAAGAAAAAGAATTCATGGCATGTCTGCTAGATGACGTTTTGGAGCAACTTGTGGTAGAGCCCACGAGGGAACAGGAAATTGTGGATTTACTGGTGTAATGAGGCAGACTTGATTAGGGAGCTTTTGGTGAAAGAACCCCTTGGGGGCAGTGACCACAACATGATACAATACACCCTGCAATTTGAGGGAGAAGCTGGAATCAGATGTAATGGTATTAGCAGTTGAGTAAAGCCAACTACAAAGATAGAAGGAGAACCTAAAAAGAAAGACATTAGAACAGCAATGACAATAGATTCTGGGGATAATTCAGGAGACACAGCAGAAATTCATCCCAAGGAAAAAGAAACACTAAGGGAAGGGCGAGGCAGCCATGGCTGACAAGGGATGTCAGGGACAGGATAAAAGCAAAAGAGAAAGTATACAATATGGTGAAGATTAGTGGGAAGTCTTTAAAAACCAGAGGACAACCGAAAAAGCAATAAAGTGATTGATGATAAAATAGGAGGATAAGTTGGCTAATAACAAAAAGATTGTAAATTTTTTTCAAGATATCTAAAAAGGTAAGAGAGAGGCAAGAATGGACGTTGGACTGCTGCAAAATGAGACTGGAGACATAGTAATCTAGAATAAAGAAGTGACAGAGAAACTGAACAGGTACTTTGCATCTGTTTTCACAGTGGAAACCACCAGCAACGTACAAGAACTTCACGGGAATCAAGGGGCAGAGGCGAGTGCAGTGGCCATCACTAAGGAGAATATGCTACAAAAATTGAAAGGCAGATAAATCACCCAAACCAGATGGATTCTAAGCCATGCGTCTGAAGGAGCTAGCTGAGGAGACTGTGGAGGCATTGCTGGTACCTTTTAGGAATCACTGGAGTCAGGGAGGGTCCTGGAGAACTGAAAAATGATTAACATTACACCCGATTAAAAAGGGACGGAGGCAGAAGATGAGAATTATAGGCCAGTTAGCCTGACCTCACTCATTGGTAAGATTTAACCGTCTATTATTCAGGATGAGATTGCGGAGTACCAGGAGGTTCATGGTAAAATAGGGCTGAGTCAGCACAGCTTCGTCACGAGGTCATACCTGACAAATTTGCTAGAATTCTTTGAGGAGGTAGCAAGCAAGTTAGAGAAAAGATAGCCAGTGGGCATGATCTATTTGGATTTCCAGAAGGCCTTTGACAAGGTGCTGCACAAGAAGCTGCTAAATGAGTCCATGGTGTTAGGGGCAAGATATTGGCATGGATAGAGGTATAGGTGACTGTCATAAGGCAGTGAGGGGAGGAAAAGGTCTTTTTCAGGATGGCAGCCGGTGATTAGTGGAGTTCCACAGGCTCTGTGTTTGAACCACAACTATTCATGTTATACATTGTTGTTTAGTGATCACTATTAGAGTTAAGACAATAAATTGTTATTTTTCTTTAAGTAGTGGAATTTAGGAGTTCTCCATCACTCTATAGTTAACAGATTGCGAGAAGAGATGAGGCAAGCTTTTCTGGGTGTTTGGTTTAATTATCAGAGAAATTTGCCTCCATGTTGTAACGCCTGGGTACAGTGGACAGGGAGAAGATGTTTCCAGTCATAGTAGAGACTATAATCCAAGGGCACAGCCTCAGGGTGAAGAGAAAACCCTTTAAAACTAAGATGAAGAGGATTTTTTTCAGTCAGATGCTGGCGAACCAGTAGAACTCATTGCTACACAAGGCTATGGAGGCCAAGTCTTTGTGTGTCTTTAAGACGGAGATAGATAGGTTAAGATTAGATTAGATTCCCTACAGTGTGGAAACAGGCCCTTTGGACTGTGGAAGGAAACCGGAGCACCCAGAGGAAACTGATGCAGACATGGGGAGAATGTACAAACTCCACACAGACAGTCACCCAGCTTTCTTTGTAAAGAGAATCAAGGATTGAGAAGCATGTCAGCCATGACCAAATGGTGGAGCAGATCCAATGGTCCGAATGGCCTAATTCTACTCCTATTTCTTAATGCCCATTCTTAACTGCCCTGGAGAGTGACGGTGAATGATGTTTTTTTGAAAAACTGCAGTCCAGTTTTTAATATGAAAATACATAAGAATGCAAAACAGACAATGTCTGCTAGCTATGTGCCCATGATGACTTATCAGTATCTAAACGAGTAAGATTTTTTGTAGCATTTAATAATTAAGGTCTAGTTCTTACACGAAATAAGGAATTATTTGTTTCGCCATATTAGTTTTATATTTTATACTTAACAGGCTTGTTATCTATGTATCCTTGTGAAAACATCTCTTTTTTTTGATCCCTACTGAAGTAGGAGGAAAGTGGAGAATTTGCTTTCACTCTGTAATGATGCAACATATGGATCAATTAGTAAAATGCGCACAAAAATCCACATCAAGTCTTCTTCTGACCTTCTGGCTCATTAAGATATGTTAAGATACTTGGACATCATGGCTGATGTCAAAAATAGATCTAAACATATGTACCACAATTTCTGTGCCAGTGATCTCTGTGTTACATTATATAATGCATTATTTCCTCTAATACATAACAAATTATTCATATATTTTATTCACAAAGAATCTTTAAAATTGACAAATCAAAAAACAAACTTACCTTTATTTCATAGTTTTTGAAGAAAACATTTGCCTTAAAATAGTAGATTGCTTCATCAATGACATCAGTGTCTTTGGCTGGAAAAGATAATTATTGATAATCAAATCTTAACTCCTTAAGCATAACAACAAATTAATAATTTGATTTCATTCTTCCATCAGGAGAATGAGTTATAGCCACATAGGTCTATAGCACAGAAATATGTCCTTGGGTCCATTAGGTCAAAAGCACTACCACCTACCTATTCTAATCATGTTTTCTAGCTTCTGGCTTATTGTCTTGAATATCTTAGCATTGTAAGTACACATCTAAATACCTCTTAAATATTATGAAGTTTCCTGCTTTTACCACCCTTACAGGTAATGAGCTCCAGATTCCATCCACCTTCTGGATCAAAATATTTTTCCCTCTCATTCCCTCTAAACTTCCTCTCTCTTATATATTAAATGTACACCCTCTGGTCATTGTCCCCCACCAAGGGGAAAAGTTCATTCCTTGATTAAACTCCAAACTTGATTAATCCCTCGCCAATTAACTCTTCCTTCTTCAGGCAGCAATGTTCCAAACAAAGAAGCATCTCCGCTTGGAGAACTCTCGGCATGAACTATGATGCATGGTCTGGTTTCTGGATCCAATCACTCCCTATCAGTCTAACATGTGTCTTGTGGTAACTGTTGAAAACTTAACTTATATTACTTTTGACTTAGAATGTCAAATCATACTTAGTGGCTGATATAGGTACTCTTTCTTGGGCCATCAGGTGAATAGTACAAAAAAAACCCTTAAGCTAACTTTTCACCTCTCTCCACATGACTAACCCAAGAAAACATAAGGACTGCAGACATGTAGAAGCACCACCACCTGTAAATTTCCCTCCAACACACACAACTTTCTCATTGGAAATATTTCACTGTCCCTTCATTGCTACTGGGTCAAATCTCGGAAATCCCTTCCTAATAGCATAACCTTAAGTACTGTGGTGATACAGGAAGGCAGCTCAGCAGTATCTTCTCAAGGGCACCTAAGGATGGGTCATAAATGCTAGCCTAGCCATCGACACTCACATTCCATGAAAATTTATTTAAATCTATCTTGCTAGTGACATTAGAAAATATAGTTGCACTTTCCCTCAATACCATTCTCTCAAGTTTTCTCTACCCAGGAAAAAAGTGGGAGAAACATTTTCCCTTAATAGATGGGTCAATAACTAGCAAGTAGAGCTTTAAGGTAAGGAGCAGGAGGTTTAAAGGGGATTTGAAAAATTTCCCTCCTCCGCCAAGAGGGTTGTGTCTAGAACTCAGTGCCTGAAAGGGTAGCAGAGACAGGAACCCTCAAGTCTTTCACAAACTATGTATATGTGCACTTGAAAATTAGAATAAATGTTTGATTCATGTAGATATGATGGGCCTAAGGGCCTCTTTCCATGTGATAAAAACTCAATGACAGAATAACCTACGTCAATATGTCAACCAACAGCACTCTTAAATACAAGTACCAGGCCAAAAAATGACAAAAGGTGACATTATAGTTTCTAAAACATAACTTTTTAAATTTTCAGCATTTCTCCAAAAATCAACTAGAAATCCAGCTGTGGCAAACTGCTTCTGACAAGCAAATTTTATAAATGGAATAATAGACACATTCTTTGTATATTTGGTACTTAAATCATAACAAGAGCAGAATATATTTAACCTTAGAGAGCCCTTTACTCTCTTAATGAATGACGGTAGATAATAACAAATAAGTATACCCACAAACATTCCCCTAGGCAGTAATTTCTATCACAACCATGCTGCTGAATGGAAACTAATGTGTATTTCCTCCCTAGCACCAGGACATTTTTGAAAGATCTTTCTACAATTATTAACTTGTTTGAATTACAAAGCTAATACTTATGCTGCTACGCACAACTGTACAAACTGAAACAGCTATTCCATAATTTTTACAAAAATCAATCTCAAAACTTACTTTCTTTGGGAGCGGGTCCTTTAAATTGGGTCTTAAGCGGCAATAATGCCATGTTTCCAATCAGTTTTACATCACTATCCATAAGGGTTGAATGATAAGCCTGAGAGAGGAAAAGAAGTAGAGTCATGGAGACGTACAGCACAGAAACAGACCCTTCGGTCCAACTTGTTCATGCCAACCAGATAGCCCAACACAATCTAGTCCCACCTGCCAGCACCCAGCCCATATCCCTCCAAACCCTTCCTATTCATATACCCATCCAGAAGCCTTTTAAATTCAAAGTGTCGTTTCGTTTCGTGGCTAGTTGATGTCCGTGGATGCAGATCGTTAGCTGTCTTCCAGTTTGTCCTATATAGTGTTTTGTGCAGTCCTTGCATGGGATTTTATACACTACGTTAGTTTTGCTCATGCTGGGTATCGGGTCCTTCGTTTTGGTGAGTTGTTGTCTGAGAGTGGCTGTTGGTTTGTGTGCTGTTATAAGTCCTAGTGGTCGCAGTATATAGGACAAACAGGAAGACAGCTAACGATCCGCATCCACGAACATCAACTAGCCACGAAACGACACGACCAGCTATCCTTAGTAGCCACACACGCAGACGACAAGCAACATGAATTTGACTGGGACAACACTACCATTATAGGGCAAGCAAAACAAAGAACAGCCAGGGAATTCCTAGAAGCATGGCACTCATCCACAAACTCCATCAACAAACACATAGACCTGGACCCAATATACCGGCCACTACAGCGGACAGCTGAAACCGACAACCAGAAGCGGCAGGGACAGGCCACTATAAATGCCGGAGGAAACACCACAGTAGCGCTTCACAGGAGGCTCCCAAGCACTGAGGATGTCACCTACACAGGGGACGAAACGTTTGCAACAAAAACTTCCAGCTCAGCAAACAGAACCACAGCAGCCTTTTAAATGTTGCAATTGTACCAGCCTCCACCACTTCCCCAGCAGCTCATTCCATACACGTACCACCCTCTGCATGAAAAAGTTGCCCCTTAGATCTCTTTGATATCTTTCGCCTCTCAACCCAAACCTATGCCCTCTAATTCTGAACTCCCCCACCCCAGGGATAGACCTTGTCTATCTATCCTGTCCATGCCCCTCATAATTTAATAAATCACTATAAGATCACCCTCAGCCTCTGATGCTCCAGGTAAAACAGCCCCAGCCTATTTAACCTCTCCCTATAGTTCAAATCCTCCAATCCTGGCAACATCCTTGTAAATCTTTTCTGAACCTTTTCAAGTTTCACACATCTTTCCAGTAGGAAGGAGACCAGAACTGCATGTAATATTCCAACAGAGGCCCAAACAATGTCCTGTACAGCCACTACATAACCTCCCAATTCTTGTACTCAATACTCTGACCCATAAAGGAAAACATATCAAACGCCTTCTTCACTATCCTATCTACCAGCGACTCCACTGTCAAGGAGTTATGAACCTGCATTCCAAGTTCTCTTTGTTCAGCAATACTCCCGAGGACCTTACCATTAAGTGTATAAGTCCTGCTAAGATTTGCTTTCCGAAAATGCAGCACCTCACATTTATTTAAATTAAACTCCATCTGCCACTTCTCAGCCCATCTGATCAAGATCCCAATGTAATCTGAGGTAACTTTCTTTGCTGTCCACTACACCTCCAATTTTGGTCTCATCTGCAAACTTACTAACTATACCTCTTATGCTCACATCCAAATCATTTATATAAATGAAGAAAAGTAGTGGACCCAGCACCGATCTTTGTGACACTCCACTGGTCATAGGCCTCCAGTCTGGAAAAACAACCCTCCACCACCACCACCCTCTGTCTTCGACCTTTGAGCCAGTTCTGTATCCAAAATGGCGAGTTCTCCCTGTATTCCGTGAGATCTAACCTTGCTAACCAGTGTCCCATGGGGAACCTTGTTGAACGCCTTACTGAAATCCATATAGATCATGTCTACTGCTCTGCCCTCACCAATCCTCTCTGTTATTTCTTCAAAAACACAATCAAGTTTGTAAGACATGATTTCCCATGCACAAAGCCATGTTGATTATCCCTAATCAGTCCTTGCCTTTCCAAATACATGTACATCCTGTCCCTCAGGATTCCCTCCAACAACTTGCCCACCACCGAGGTCAGGCTCACCGGTCTATAGTTCCCTGGCTTGACCTTACCACCCTTCTTAAACAGTGGCACCACGTTAACCATCCTCCAGTCTTCCGGCACCTCACCTGTGACTATCGATGATACAAATATCTCAGTAAGGAGCTCAGCAATCACTTCCTTAGCTTCCCACAGTGTTGTAGGGTACACCTGATCAGGTCCTGGGGATTTATCCACTTTTATGCATTTCAGTACATTTAGAAATATTGCCCTTCTCTAGCATTCAGTCTTAACTGGCATATTACTGTCAAAAGTAATCCACATTTTATTTGTAGATGGTTAAGGTCAACACTTCAAACCACAACTTCCAGTAAAGTGGATGCACTCAGTGAAGGATAGCATTTGATAACATCCTAAAACTAAAGTTTTTCACCTTATAAAGCTAAAAGGTGTCAAAATTCATAGCAATATCAAAATGATCTTGCTTAGGCCCAAATGGCCCACTTCCTGATTTTTCACATCTTTAATTTTCAGTTCACTTCATAAAATCCCTTCAGCAACAATTTAGAATGCTTCGACGCACGAAGGTTTGGAGGGGGAATAAAGACATTCCAGAAACTTACCGGCATTTTACAACCTGCAACAGAACAAGCGCCGAGGATAATTTGGTCCTGCTTCCGGCACTCTCAGCGCTTCCGCCAGTCCCACCCTGTCGGCGGCGTGCGCGGCGTCGAGCGGCCGTCCGGGGACGAGCGCGGCGTCGAGCGGCCGTCCGGGGGGGGGGGGCATGCGCGGTGACGTCACTCCCACGTGACACGGTCCCGGGTGATCCTGGCGATAGGTTTTAACGTTTTACTGGAAGACATTTCTTCCGCCCCACCCCATCGTATGTCAAGTGTTGGACTGTAATTCTCAATCTCCTGATTCAGCTTTCACTTGTAATATTACATCTAATTCTGAACCCCACACTTTCCGAAGCATGTGAAGGCTTTAAAGGGAGTATAGAAAAGATTCAGAAAACTTGTCGCCGGCACGAAGGACTCTCGCTACGTGAGGAGCTAGAGGGTTGTCCTTGACGAAAACATTGAGAATGGTATTCAAAACAATAAAGGACCGAAAAGAGCACGCAGGGAGAAACTGTTCCCAATTGGCAGAAATATAAAGAACCAGTAACCACCGATTTACGGAAATTGGCAAAAGACCTGGGGGGCAATTTTTTCACCCTGTATGGAACAAGCTGCCAGAGGGAGTGGTGGAGGCTGGTACAATTACACATTTAAAAGGCATTTGGATGCGGACATGAATAGGAAGGGTTTAGGGGGATATAGGCCAAGTGCTGACAAGTGGGACGAGATTAGTATATGGTCAGCCAGACGAGTTGGAGCAAAGGGTGTGTTTCCATGCTGTACATCTTTGTGACTCTATAACTGAGATCAAGTCGAAGGAAACTTTTTTAACATGGTAAATGACTAGGTTAGGAACTGGAGTGCATACACAATCAAAAAGTGTGGTGGATGTAGATTCAGTTGTAACTTTCAAAAGAGAATAGGTAATTAGTTGAAGAGTAAAGTTTTGAGTAGTTGCAAGGAAAAGGTTAGAGAATGAATCTGACAGAGATTTGGCAAGGTCAAGACTGGTTTAATGGCTTTCTTCCATGATTCATAAAATTACAAGGAACAGGAGCAGGAATAGGCCATTTGGCCCATCTATCCTACTTCCCACTCTGTGCATAAAAGTGTGCCTGCCCTCGGAACCCTGGACTCCCTTCTAGATCAGTCTACCAACTGCATCATGAGGATATTCAATCAATCACCCAACATTCTCTTCTTGCTGTGGAAGAAAATTCCACTAACTAATGATCCTGTGAGGGAGAAGACAATTTTTTGGTGTAGACATTGCTACTAATGCAAATATATCCATCCTTTGAAAATAAAAACATACACTAAGAGCAGATTTACCAACTCCATGTACACTTATACCAAGATTTCTGTATTTCACATTCCATCTCCCCTACGTTAAAGGCTAGCATTCTGTTTATCTTCTTCATTACTTCCCCTTACTTTCAAGAGATGGATGAACTGACTTATTTTGAATGTTTTCAAATATAATGCTTGTCTCTTGTTTAAGTGCAATTTGTCACAGCAGATTAGGCAGTGTGAATTAATGTGACATCTTCAGCAAACTGAAAGCTCTTAAAGTTAATTATAATTTTGTGGTTGCAGAGCATCAGCCAAGCAGCTCTCTGATTTCTGCTAATTAGGCAATATCCTGCTAATATATCACTCCCAACACCATAGGCTACCACATACAAGCCAGGACATAGAATACAGCACAGAACAGACTCTTCGGCCCTCGATGTTGCACCAACCGGAGAACTATTCTCAGCTCGTGCCCCTACACTATTCCATCATCGTCCATGTGCTTATCCAAGGATTGTTTAAATCTCCCTCATGTGGTTGAGTTGACTACATTAGCAGGTAGGGCATTCCACAACCGTACCACTCTCTGCGTAAATAATCTGCCTCTGACATCTTAAATCTATCACCCCTCAATTTGTAGTTATGCTCCCTCGTACAAGCGGACGTCATCATCCTAGAAAAAGACTTTCACTGTCTACCCTATCTAATCCTCTAATCAAATCCCCTCTTAGCCTTCTTCTTTGCAATGACAACAGACCCAAGTCTCTCAGCCTTTCCTCATAAGACCTTCCCTCCAGACCAGGTAACATCCTGTAAATCTCCTCTGCACCTTTTCCAATGCTCCCACATCCTTCCCAAAATATGGCGACCAGAACTGTACACAATATTCCAAGTGTGGCCGCACTAGCATTTTGTATAGTTGCAGCATGATATTGCGGCTCCGGAACTTAATCCCTCTACGAATGAAACCTGACACACCATATGCCTTCTTAACTGTACTATCAACTTGGGTGGCAACTTTCCAGGATCTATGAACATGGACTCCAAGACCCCTCTGCACGTCCACACTACCAAGAATCTTTCCATTGGCCCAGTACTCTGCCTTCCCTGTTATTCTTCCCAAAGTGCATCACCTCACATTTAGCTGCATTGAACTCCATTTGCAATCTCTCAGCCCAATTCTGCAGATTATCCAAGTCTTCCTTCAACTGGTTACATTCTTCAAAACTGTCCACTACTCCACCAACTTTAGTATTATCTGCAAATTTACTAATCCATCCATCTATGCCTGCGTCCACGTCATTTATAAAAATGACTAACAGCAGTGGTCCCAAAACAGATCCTTGTGGCTCCAGGCTGAATATTTTCCATCAACCACCACTCACTGCCTTCTTTCAGAAAGCCAGTTTCTAATCCAAACTGCTAAATCACCCTCAATTCCATGCAACCTTATCAAAGGCTTTACTCAAGTCCATGTATACCACATCAACTGCCCTACCGTCATCTACATGTTTGGTCAGATCAAATATCAAATATCTTTTGGAAATTCAAACACCCAACACCTACTGCTTCCTCTCTATCTACTTTATTTATTACAACCTCAATGAACTCTAAATTTTCCAAATATGATTATGACAAGATGGGAGTGAAGGTGATAGGTGGGAAGGAAGATGGACAGGTAAGACAATTAAAGAGGTCAGTGCCAGGTTGGAAGGTTGGATCTGGGATAAGGTGGGGTGAGGGGAAATGAGGAAACTGGTGAAATCCACATTGATCCCATGTGGTTGGAAGGACCCAAGGTGGAAGATGAGGCATTCTTCCTCCACTGCATGTCCTTGGCAGTGGGAGAGGGGGGAGTTAAAGTGTTCGGCCACAGCAGGATGGGGTTGTTTCATGTGTGTCCCAGAGATGTTCTCTGAAATATTCTGTAAGTAGGCATCCTGTCATCCCACGTAGAGGCACATAGCCATGCATGGAAGTACAGGATGTGGAAGGATCCTTTAGGGCCTAGGATGGAAGTGAGGAGGTAGGTGTGGGTGCAGGTTTTGCACTTCTTGCAGTGACAGGCAAGGTGCTGCAAGTGGAGGGTGGGTTGATGGGGAGTGTGGACCTAACAAGGGAGTCACAGAAGGACTGGTCTCTCCAGAACACAGAGGTGGGGAGGGAAATCTATCCCTGGTGGTGGGGCCTGTTCGTAGACGGCGGAAGATGATGCAATATATCCAGAGGTTAGTGGGGTGGAAAGTGTGGACCAGGGTGGTTCTGACCTTGTTGCAATTGAAACTGTGGGGTTCAAGGGCAGAAGTGTGGGAAGTGGAAGGCATTGCTGACCACATGGGAGGGGAAATTGCAGTCTTTGAAGAAGGCTGCTAGCTGGGTGTTCTGTGGTGGAATTGGTCCTCCTGGGAGCAGGTGCGGCAGAAGTAGAGAAGTTGGGAATAAGGGATAGTGTTTTTACAGGAGGTAGGGTGGGAGTCTGTTTGTAGTAGATGTCTGTGTTGGATTGGTCACTGGAAATGGAGATGGAGAGGTCCAGGAAGGGGAGGGAGGTGTTCTAGATGGTCCAAGTGAACTTGAGGTTGGAGTGGAAGGTGTTCATGAACTGTTCAACCTTCTTGTGGGAGCACAAAGTGGCACTGATACAGTCAATTATCGATGTAGCAGAGGAAAAGGGGAATGATGCCAGAAGATAGGACTCCTCCACATACCGGACAAAGAGGCAGGCATAACTTGGGCCCATGCAGATGCCCAAGGCTACCCCTTTAGTCTGGAGGAAGTAGGATTCAAAAGAGAAATTGTTGAGGGCGAGGACCAGTTTTGCTAATCGAATGAGTGTCAGTGGAACAGTACTGGTTGAGTCGGTGGGAGGGGACAAACTGGAGGGCTTGGAGGTCTTTGTCATGGCAGATGGATGCATACAGGCAGTGATGTCCATGGTGAAGATGGGATGTTGGGGCCAGGGAATCGAAAATCGTGGAGGTGGAGGGTGTGGGTGGTATCCTGAACGTATGTGGGGAGTTCCTGGACCAAGGCGACAGAGTGTTGTCAAGGCATGCAGAGATAAGTTCGGTGGGGCAAGAGATGATGGGTCAACCGAGGCAGTCAGATTTATGAATTTTAGGTAGGAGGTAGAACTAGGCAGTGTGGGATTCCCAGATTATGAGGTTGGAAGCTATTGGTGGGAGATCCCCTGAGGTAATGAGGTTGTGGATGGTCTGGGAGCTGATGGTTTGGTGATGGGAGATGAGGTTGTGGTCGAGGGGGTAATAGGAAGAGGTGTCCATGAACATCCGACAGACATTCACCTGTATTTCCACACATGTCATCTACTGTGTCCGTTGCTCTCAATGTGGTCTCCTCTACATCGGGGTGACAGGACACCTACTTGCAGAACATTTCAGAGAACATCTCTGGGACACATGGTGCCCTGTGGCTGAATACTTTAAACCCCCCCCCCCCCACACTCTACCAAGGACAAACCCTAGCCACCTGGAGGAACAACACCTCTTCTGCCTTGGGACCCTCCGACCATATGGGATCTGTGTGGATTTTACCTGTTTCCTCATTTTCCCTACCCCACCTTAGCCCAGATCCAAACTTCCAACTTGGCATGCTCGTTTAAGCTGTCCTACCTGTAAATCTTCCTTCCCACATATCCACTCCACCTCCTTCTCCAACCTATCAATTTCATCCCACTTTCACTTATGTTCCCAACTACCTTCCTCCCACAGCCCCAATTCCCCACCCATTTATCTCTCAGAGCCCTTGGGCCACCCCTCATTCCTGCTGAAGGGCTTATGCTCAAAATGTCAGCTCTCCTGCTCGTCAGATGCTGCCTGACCTGCTGTGCTTTTCCAGCACCACACTCTTCCACTGATCTTCAGCATGTGCAGTCTTCACTTTCTCCTAAAAGTAATATAGTTAAGTATACTGAGAAATTAGTACAAGCAATTAAGCATTACATTTATTTTCTACAAGGGTTACTGAAGTTTGTCATTCTTCTTAGGTCTGCCAAGAAATCTAGATTTGTGACATTTCATTTATTTCTTAGTATGTTGGAACTTAAGAATTTCTAGATGAAAAACGATCAATTCAACCATGGTCTGCTAAGTAGACCAAGGTAGATCCATGATAGAGCTGTTGAGTACTAATCTAACAATTGTCAAACATAAGACAGGGAGAATTTCCACTGGCAGAATGTTTTGGAAACATGTTTCCAAAACAAACTGTTCGGCCCAAGTGTACAACATTTGAATTTAACAAGACGCAATGGTCCCCATGCTCTCACCAGCTAACAAGTCAGGGAATGAGTCTTCTGTTTCTTAGAAATGGAAGACTCACCAGAGACTAATCAGACATTGGCAGCTGTTCAGTATTCGTAGAGCTATGAGGAGTGGTGGCTATTACCAGCACTACAGGAAGGTGGCTGGGCTGGAGCCAGATTTGATATTGGGGTCTGGGTGGGGCAAGGCTGGCATGCTGTTGCGACAGGGGCAGTAGGCTAGTGGGTGAGGGATTGCATCATGATGATTTGCCCTTCTGTGAGAACAGAGAGTAAGAGGTGAAGTGTTAGGTAACTATCCACCTGAGTAACAGAGTAGTGACTAGGTTTCTGTGAGAATTTGATGCACAGGGAGAAAACAAGAGGTACTTGTAGTTATACAGCACAAAGATCCTTTTGTCCAACTCATCCACACTGACCAGATATCCTAATTTGCCAGCATTAGGCCCAAATCTCTCCAAACCCTTCCTATTCATTTACCCATCCAGATGCCTTTTAAATACTGTAAGTGTACCAGCCACCGCCACTTCCTCTGGCAGCTCATTCCATACAGGCACCACCCTCTGCTTGAAGTTACCTCTTCGGTTTCTTTTATATCTTTCCCTTCTCACCTTAAACCTAAGGTCCAATAAGGTCTTCTATAAGGTCATCTACACTCTAAGGTTTATTGCAGCTAATAAAAAGTGTAAGTATGAACCTGATTGATCATTGCTAGGCAGTTGATCAGTATTATAAGATTTTACTTGCCTTGTCTTAATAAAATAACATTGATGCACGTGAAGCCAAACTAAAAAATCTCCAGGCTGATTAGTTACCTGGAGTGGCTGCACAACATTCTTCTGAGGAACAGCCAGAGGTTGTGATCCATGTTGGTATCAATTACTTGGGTAAACAAGCATGAAGTCCTGAAATCAAGTTTCAGGGAGCTTGGAAAGGAGATTGAAATACAGAACCTCAAACAGTAATCTAAGGATTATATTCAGTTCCACATACTATTAAGCATGAAAATGAAAAGTGAGTAATTGAACATGGCGTAGAAGGGAGGAATACATATTCATGAGACATTTGGACCAGTTCTGGGCTGGATGAGGCTTGTACAAGGCTTGTACAAGATGTATTGGCTACATCTTAGTAGGATTGGGACTAATTTTCTCATGGAGATTCACGAATGCTTTTGGAGAGAATTCAAATTAGATTAGTAGGGGCATAGGAGCCTAAGAGCTTAGGTTGGAAGGAAGCAAAACTGGGAAAAGTAAGACAAAAGTGTAGACAAGCTTTACATAGGATCAGAATAGACAAGGAAGTTTAAAAAGCAGAATTAAAGATACTCTGAATGCTCACAGTATTCAAAAAGATTGATCAATTGATGTGGTTTCATCTACTGATCAACAAAGAAATGTGGAGAGCAAGTTTTCAACTGTTTATTCAAGCATATGCAGGGAGAGAGTGCACTCCAGATTAGCTAAAATGAAAACTCTCCTGAATACAAGGGATTTATTAATTTATATACCTTTTAGTCAATCTGCAAATTATAACCTTGTCAGAGTATGATACAACTAATAATGTCTCTAATCCTAGGTATGTATTTTCAATCAAACAGGGATTGCTTAGAAAAAGCTACCCAGTACTGTTTACCCCAACCCTTCTCTATTTATTCATAACACCCACTAGATTCTGTGTTCCCTTGCCTTCTAATCCACTAATTGCGTGTTACATCCAAGCCATAGATAAAATGTTTTAAATTATATACAGATAAAATGCCATCTGAAAAGTACTATGAATCAACAGGACTCATTTTCACTCCAAGAAACTGTTCCCTCAATGAACCACTGCTAACTGACATTGTTTGAAGGGTGAAGTGGTAAATGCAAAATGCATCTGCAAGAACAATGAATGTTCTCTAGTTCTGCATAACGATTACCTGATTTGAAATCAAAACAACTGCTTTGTCCCTATGATATTTATTAGTGACACCTTCAAGGAAGTACAATAAAATGCTAAATTATTCCTTTCATAAATGCACTTTGACAATCTTTAAATGGTTTTATTTCTATCCTGATGCTCCAAATCCTCTCTTTAATGAAGTCTATAACTTTAGCCATAGATGACAAATTCATACCTTACTTTTACATAGTCTCAAGCACCTTGCTAATACACATTGATTTCTGGAAGACATCAAATTTCCTCTTTATTTAAAAGATTCTCAGATACTTTTTACCCAACTCCCTAAAATGTATTTACGAGGGGAAAGTGAGGACTGCAGATGGTGGAGATCAGAGCTGAAAATGTGTTGCTGGAAGAGCGCAGCAGGTCAGGCAGCATCCAAGGAGGAGAATCGATATTTCAGGCATGAGCCCTTCTTCAGGAATCTGATTCCTGAAGGGCTCATGCCCAAAACGTCGATTTTCCTGCTCCTTGGATGCTGCCTGACCTGCTGTGCTTTTCCAGCAACACATTTTCAGCTAAAACATTTACCTCAACTTTACATATCTATTAGGCAACCAACTTGTCTCTTTCCTTGCCCACTTCACTTTCCAGATAATTTTTGTTAGTTTATTTTTAAAAGCCTGGTGATGACAGCTAGGGCTAATAACATGTTTAGCCAGATATCACATGACACTAAGTTATAGTCCAACAGGTTTATGTAAAATCACAAGCTTTCGGAGCACTGGTCCTTCATCAGGTAAAATCTGAAAGCTTTTTAAACTTGGACTATAATCGTGTTGTGTGACTTCTGACTTTGTCCACCCCAGTTCAACATCAGCATCCCCACACCATATTTAACATCTTTGGAGCCCTTGTACCAATAGTTATCACATTATCACCTTATTTCAGTTATCCACTCCAATGCGGTCTTCAATTTTCACTTTTAAAACAAGAGGTGTCAGCTGTGATGTCAGCTTCAGGATACCACCCAATAACAGTGGAACTAGCAATTTGAGGCTTCCCCATACCAAGTTATCAGCTGCCTGCTCCAGCCCCATGTGTAACCATGTCACTGTACATGGACAAAGTCAGGATTTAATATTAAATTTGTCAGTAGACTATAACAAATACAATGTTCCAAATCTGAAATTCCAAATTAAGATTTATTTTGGCTGTCAAAGCTAATTTAAAACTAATAATATTAATATGCCCATATTTTCCCTTCAATTCAGCTCTTAAAATGTTTCTATTTGAATATCTTCAAGACTGAACACTATTTAAATATATCCTTTGTTTTTTTAAATAAGATTTCATAGTACTTTTTGTTGACTGTTTTGGAAACTTGTCATTTATTAACTTTATCTAAAACTCTTCTGTATGATTGAATTTAATTTCTGCAAGGCTGGATATTATGTTAGTTGTGCTGCCTTCTAGATTGTAAATTGCTGATGTGCAATAATAAAGTTCATCCAGGAAGCTGAACAAAACTATGGAGATGCATCTAGTATATTCATTTTGAGCCATTATCCTGAAGACATTTTATTATCTATTCCTCTGAAATACTCTCGATATATTACAAGTTACATGCCTGCACAGAATCTGCTTCAAGCATTTGACAGAAATAGTGCTTAGTTAGACTTAACCAAAAATGTGTCTCAAAATGAGCTTTAAAGGAAATCCATTTATTACAACGTACTTACTGAAAAACATGTGGATTTGCTTAAAAGGAACATGGAGCGGGGAGAAGGAAGAGGTAGAGATCATCATGAGAATATCACCTGTTAACATTCAACCAGTCAACTTTCTTCTTTCCCTGGTTCACAAGAATACAACTGGAGTAAGCACAAACTATTGATATTGGAACAAGCTCATTTAGTGTAGTTCAGGTAGATAAAAGGCTTTTAATTTTAAGTCCTCTAAAGAAATGTTAAAAACCTTGCTCCTTTAGTTCATTAATCATATTTTTCCAACATGGTTAGCGCACAAACAGTAGTTTTCATTGTATTATGTGACAATAATAAATCAAGTCAAGATACAGGTAAAAGAACTCATGACATTGCTGTTTCTTAATCCTTTGAAAACAGTTTGTTCATGTAAAAACTTTAAAAACTCCAGAACTACTACTACTCAAAACAAGACTTTGATTCAACTTACCAGATTCTTTTAAATAAAAAAGTGGCAATTGGCTTTAATAACCATTATCTTTCACACTGCTATAATTAATAAGTTCTTCAAACTATGTTTATTTCAGTAGCCACCAAAATTAAACTTTAATCACTTGTGGTTGACGTCATTACTTTCACTTATTGCTTTGTATAACCATTTCTTACATTTTACACTCAGATACACAAAGCAGGAGACTAATCATGCTCTCCTCTCTTGGCACTTCAAAGCCATTCTGTTTATATTGAAAGCATATTGCTCTAATATAAAAGGAAGTTTGATCATTAATCCTTAGCTCTTCAGTGTATCAACAGCATCTGATTACATTCAGTTTCAGACTCTGAATTACATCAAATTGAGGTCTTACAGATTTAGCTTCATCCCAAATTAGTTACTTAAATTATAGATGTAATCTGTATTTTTCATAAGGATTACAATACTTGAACAAATGGGACCCATGTGTGGTATGTGTAAGAGCTAGAAACCTAAAATATTAGATTTTAAAATCAAGGTTTGAGAAAGAAAGATTTGTATTTTGATTTTTTAAAAACAATTGAAAAGGAGTCCCTCTTTCTACCTTAATTGTCTTTCCCACTTATTTCCCTGATATATCTCAGCTCACTGGTCAAGAAAGCACTTGCAATTCATGGAACTTTCATAACCCAGGAGACACCTGTGTGGATGGAAAGAATGCTTTCCACAATCCAGCCAAAATTGAGACATTTAAGTTAAAGTGCCCATCCATCAGGTTGAGATATGAAACTACGTGGAGTAATTAGCTTTTTCTTTAACACATTTTGCGAACATTCAGAAGTTATTACACACATCTGGAGCAAATGGGACTCTAATCCAGGCCCCTCAGACAAGAGGTAGGGACATTCCCACTGGATCACAAGATGGCTCTTATTATTTAAGCAGTGCAAACTTTAATTGTAAAACTTGTTTCAGGTGGTAACAAAACAAATTTATTCCACATTTTTACAGGTGAAATAGAAACTACTTCATTTTAGATGACTGTCAAAACGCATGTGCTAAGGGGTTGCGATGCTACATTTGAAACCTGTTGCATGAACAGAAACAGCAAATTAAGCTTTTTTTTCCCCATAGTGCACAAATCCAAAATAATTTGCATAATGTTTGAACTGTGTATGGAAATGGAAATAGGCAAAACCAACACTTGCAGCCTTTTTCAACATTCAAGTTGGTCATTGCTGATCTCCACCTTAGCTACATTTAGTCACCAGTGATACATAGACAGACACACGCACGCACACACACACAGTTATTTTAACTTTCTATAAACATAGTCAACCTTCATATGCTTGGATTTATTTTTGACTGAGTTCATTGTTTAGCTTTTGCTTTAGAAGTTTAACATATCTTGTATGCGACTTATGGAATAAAATCCCATTATGTTGGTCTCTATTAACAGAGAGACAAATGTCAGGTGGTTGCATAGACTTAAGTGGGAAATATCTTGGAAAATGCTTTCATAGATTTCCAACTAGATGATTATTTCAGGGCATTAGTTCATCTTCTTGAAGACAGATGGCAACTCCGTGAACTAGCACAAACATGGAGACCATATCTCAGCTGTCTTTAACTCCCTGGATCATCATAGAGTAAAGCCAGATCATTTTACACTACAAAAGTGGCTCAAGAACCTAGCTGCAAGAACGTGATTTTTGTGATGAGTACAGGACTACATGGCACAGCTATATTCTCCAAATATCACCATGAGGACAGGAATAAAGAAACTTAAATCCATTCAAACAAACTGACTTGAATTATACCTGGCACAAAAGGAAAATGATGATTGTTTACAGCCACAATACACAAATTCCTCAGGGTATTATCCTCGACCTGAAAATTCTTAACTGCTTCATAACTAGGTTTTCCTCTACTATCAAGTTACAAGGGAGGATTTTTGCTGATGACTGCACCATACTCAGATTTGGGCTGCTAACAGTCAAAACATTCACACAGGTGTCAGGCAACGACCATTACTAACAGAGAATCCAACCATCTCTTGACTTTAAACACTATTACCATCTCTGAATCCCCCAACATCAACACTCTGGGGGTCACTACTGACCACAAACTTAACTAGACCAGTTACATGAATATTGTTACGGCGAGAGGTCAGAGATTGGAAACTCAACAAATACCTCACATCCTCAGGAGGCTGTCCACCACTTGCAAGGAACAAGTCAGGTATATGATGGAATACTCTGCACTTTCCTGGATGACTGAGTCTCAACAACGAAGTGGTTAACCTCTATGAAGGACAAAGCCTGCTTTACCAGCACCTCATACTATCTTACATGTACTGTGGATACAGTGTCTAGTATCTACAAGATGTATTGCAGTAATTCAAAGCTGCTATGATATCATCTTTTAAACCTGCAACCTCAACACCCAGAAGGACAAAGGCAGCAGTCACACATGAGACCACCATCTGCAAGCACCCCTTAACGCCAAACACCAAGTGTGACTTGGAAGCATATTGCTATTCCTTCATTGCCACTGCATCAATATTTGGAACTCCCTTCCTAACAGCACTGAGTATGTCCCTAACCCAATGGACTGAAACGGTTTATGAAGTCAGCTCACTATCACCTTCCCCATGGCAATTAAAGATGAGCAATAAAGGATGGCCTAACCAGCAATGTTCATATTCCATGAATTATTCTTTTAAAGTCCAATTTATAAGCTGTTCCAGTCAGATGGAAGTAATATCTTTACTTCCAAAATAATAGATTGATTAAAAATTACTATAGAGTGTAAAATTCCTGATAATCATTCATTTTGTGGGCTGTCAAAATTAATTTACCCTAACATTCTTAAGAAAAACTCATGCTTTGTTGCACATTTTCTGATTTTAAGCAAAGTGGAAACCTATCCTTCACATTTTGCAGCAAATATTTTTTAAAAGTGTAGGCCTTTAAAGTTACTACCTGAAATTTAAAAAAAATTCCCAAAATTTTTTTGTACCTTAAATAGAACAAGTATCCTCAGGAGTTAAAGTTTTGTCTTAAGTTAACTGCACATAATTATTTACCAAGCTCAAACAATAATATTTTCTTTATATGTATAAAATCAGTTTAAGGATTTGAGCTCTTCTCCATAAGATATGGTGCAAATAAGTTGAGTTGCCAAACATGATTCCTAAATTGCCTCTTATTAGGAATTATTGGAAAGGCAAAGTGTTGGGGGAATCCAGGTAGAAGGCTTCTGAAAATACCAAATGTTTAACTGGACCAAACATTCAGCCATGTCTAGGAACTTCAGTCTGCAACTGAACCTTGGAAAAACTGCTCACTTGCACTGGGATCTTCAGTGTTGTCGTCTTGTTCCTGTAAATAAAAGGAGCCAATGGTAAATGTAACTGTGCAAGTTCTGAAAACCTGAAATTTAAAAACAAACAAACAAACAAAGAACTGCAGATGCTGGAAATCAGAAACAAAAACAGAAATTGCTGGAACAACTCAGGTCCAGCAGCATCTGTGGAGAGAAACAGGGAAGGGACACTGGACCCAAAACATTAACTCTGCTTTCTCTTTACAGATGCTGATAGACCTGCTGAGTTTCTCCAGCAACTTCAGCAGATCTTTATAACAGAACAGGTTACATATCTCAAGGACAATCGAGGGAAAAAAAAACACTGATGACCTCACCTACATAACTTAATTTATTGTTAAAAGTCTTAATATATATTACGCAGCAAAGTAACTCAACTGAATCTTAAATAATAAGTGTATCTTTATAGTAAATTAATTCCATTTTGTTTTGAATTCCAAACATAACCAAAGAAAAACAAAATAAAAGCTGAAAAAGCGAATACATTAAAGCCAGGTACTCATTTATAGTATTATATCATCTTGCATGGTTACAGCATAATTATCTGCGGAAAATTAAATGCTTCCTCCTCTGTCCTAAAAAGCATGAACTCAACTTGGGATTCCGTAGGAGTCATGAACCCTATAGTATTTCATTCCAGTACCTATTCTTTATGTAACTCTACACAGTACACATGTGCAGATTATTCAATTTTAAGAGGCATTGTCGCTGAAATTTGATCTTATTATTACATACTTGGCTTTCAAGCCACAGACTGAATCACAGATCTGTCAATTAAAACCAATTTCAATCTGCTGTGGTGGAATTAGTGAATCCAGTTGTTGGTCAGTTTGGTGAATAAGGAATAAAAGATGACATCATGCTTAAATTACTTTAAACGTGTCACTAATCAGTCATGGAATACATACATCTTAGAGGAGTCCTGATCATTAAACTGAATGAGAATTGGTGTTGGGGGAAAACAGTATCACCGGAAAATTCCTATACAATGAAGTCATGTATCACTCACCTTTGGTTCTTTGACTTCAAAATCCTCTCCATACTGAATGGAAAAGTCAATATGCTGCAAGACTATGTTAATACATTCTTCATCTGAACGATCAAAAGGCAAAAATCGAACCATGCTGTAGTCATCAACCTTAAAAGACAATTGTTGACACTCATTATCAAACGTTTTAATAGCACCATTTTGACAATGTATAACCATAAATATAATTTTCACTAGAGGATTTTCAGAATAGCAATTAACCATTATTTAGTAATACATTATAAGAAACAATATGCAAAAGTGGAATGTTCTTAGAGAAAAAGACACTAATACTTAGTATTATTTTCAGAAAGTTCAAAATACTGACTTTTAAAAGCTCAGTTTAAAATCAACACTGGATTCTCATTAGTACCTTGGGTTTTTTTTCATTAAATTGGCTTGAAATTTTATAGTCATGGTACGTCTATACTGTGTCCCCAGTTTGCTTGGAAATAATAGTAGTGGTATGATGTTGGTGAACCCTTTTCTGGAGTACTGTGCATGGTTCTGGTTGTCCTACTATGGGAAGGATATTATTAAATTGGAGAAGATTCAGAAAAGATTTACCAGCAGGTTTCTGGGAATGGAGGATTTGAGTTATAAAAATAGGCTGGGACATTTCTTACTGGGGTGTAGGAAATTGAGGAGTGACCGTATAGAGGATTACAAAATCATGAGGGACATAGATAAGGTGAATAGCTAGGTTCTTTCCCCTAGGTTGGTAGATTCAAAGCTAGAGGCCATATATTTAAGGAGAGGGGAGAAAGTTTTAAAAAGGAGATGACAGGCAACGTTTTGTGGCGAATGAACTACCTGAGGAAGTGGTGAATGTAGGTACAGTTACAACATTTAAAAGACATTTGGATAAGTACATGAATAGGAAAGGTTGGGAGGCATATGGGTCAAATTCAGGCAAGAGAGACTAGTTTACTTTGGGAACATGGACTAGTTGGACTGAAGGGTCCGTTTCCACGTTGTATAAAAAAGTGACAGACAGCACCCAAACCTTTCTTGCAACTCTCCATGCACTGCTTTGCCGTGACCCTCAATAAAAATGATAACTCCAGTACAATAACTATTGGCTTTACAGAAAGTGTATGTTCAATTTGCTGCAGCAACACAGTCCTAATCAGCAGTGATTTTACATCTCCATCCTCCAATTATTGAAACTCAGCCAAGGGAAATAGTTCCCCTTATTTACTCCATTAAAACTTCCATCATTTTGATCACTTATTAAATCTTCTCTCAACTTTCTCTGGTAATACTAACCTTCATTCCTGTGGACATTTTACTAATGCTACATAGAATCACTTATTTGCACAAACAATCATTCTATGTTGTTTACAAAATTACTGTATATAGGATTTTTTATTCTGAGACCAGTTAATTCAAATAGAGAATTTGATGTTAATGAGAACTTAGCTTCATTGAGTATGGTACAATTCTTACCAATTCACAAATTGCTTTGGTTAGCTTTTTGAATTTCTTGCTTTTCCAAGTCTCAGTAGAGTCTTGCATCAATGAATACATATCAGGGTCTAAATACCTTTAATGAAATAATATATGGAAATATTACTGACAAAAACTCAAAACATGTAAAACAAAATCAATCTTGATAGCGTTTTATAAAGTGAACCTTCAAATTATAGTTCCTTTGTTGCTTTAAATCTACACAAGAAACTGAAAACAATTTTAGCATTGTACCTCTCAGCATTTTATGACCTGAAGCAAGCCCAAATTGTTTCCAATTGCCCTGTATTATGGTTGGGAATTACATTCCAGAGATGACACTGCAAACTATATAAAGTCATAAGGTATTAGCCCATGCCACAGACTTGAGCATGATATCAAGGCTAACACTCTAGTGCCACCTTTTGGAGGTGATATGACGCTGATGGCCTGTCTCCACCTCAAGTGACCATAAGAGATCATTAAGATCAGTTTAAAAGAAAATTTAGAAATTCTCCAAACTCCTAGAAAAAAAATTTTCAATCAACAAGACTAAAATATAACTCATCGGTTATTTTCACATTACTGTTAATGGGACCTTACCAGTTACCAATTAAAATGGTTTCCTGCATTACAAATAATGCATTTGAAATACTCGAGTTCTAATAACTTTAAAGATCAGACATAAATGCATGTCTTTTCTTTGAAAATATCACAAGTATCGTAAAAAGCAAATCATTTGAAGGTAACACTAATTAAAAATGCCTTCAAAACATGCAAAAATGTAAAATACTTTGTCAGAAAAAAAATTTGCAAACTCCTCCACTAGGATAAGTAGGAACAAATTACTGCAGATATTCTCCAATAGGATAATGTTCCATCATACATGTATATATAAACAAAGTACCTCCTTGTTATTTGCCCATCAGCATGGCAGTTTTTGAACTCAAATTTTAAAAGACAGGAAAATCACAGTTTGATCCCAATGCTGCCCCAAGCCTACCAAAGGAGAAAGTGAGGACTGCAGATGCTGGAGATCAGAGCTGAAAAATGTGTTGCTGGAAAAGCCCAGGTCAGGCAGCAAAGGAGCAGGAGAATCGACATTTCGGGCATAAGCCCTTCTTCAGAGCTTATTCTTCTTCCGGAAGGGCTTATGCCCGAAATGTCGATTCTCCTGCTCCTTTGCTGCTGCCTGACCTGCTGCGCTTTTCCAGCAACACATTTTTCAGCCCAAGCCCAGCAAGTCCATATTGTGTACTCTATACTGGGAAGGGCATGCTGACAGAAAGGGGGAAAAAAAAGAGAATATTTTGCAGGCATCACAGCAATCACAAAATAAACACTACCAGAAAGCAACAGAGAGTCTCCGTCCAGCCACGACCAATCCCCATCCAGCAAGTATCCAAAAAAAAAGCCCACATCCTTATGTAATATTTTAACAGTATCTACAATATAAATGAATCCTTTATTCAAGTATGTTCATACAAGTGTCAAGGTGAAGGAAAGGCTGATTTGTGAAAAGTGTCCAACACAACTGAATCCTGAATGCTCTTAATGTCAATCTCCACTAGCCTACATAACATAATTCCAAGTATATCACTTTAGACATGCAATGCCCATATCCCATGAGTGAATAAAAAAGTTCCAAATTTATTGTTGCTCAAATTAATTTTACATATGATATACAACAGACATTTACTTTGGGCATGTAGCATCACAAGAAAAGCCTACAACTGCATCAATAATTGAACTCTAAAATTTTAAAAAACTTTCAGCAGTCTGTTGTCAATCAAAACAATCTAAAAATGGTCAATACAGCAACTCAATTTCTGAAAAGGTATGCAGCATGTATGGACAAGTACATTGCAATGTGTTACATTATGTGAAAATAGGACCATCAGATACAATACAAAGTTGTAATTACTTTTCAATTTCTTTTTTTGCTTTTTTGTTAAGTAAATCCATTTTTGTCATGATGTTGACCTGAGGAATTTCCAGAGACACCATAGCACTGAGGGCTGCCATAACACCTGATACAAACTAAAAAAAAGTACAAATGTTAACACATCTGCACATTTTACAAAAAATGTCAGATTTATACCATCATTTATAAACATTTACATCCTAGACCAGACCCCAAATCTGGTTAACATCCAGTTAAATACCAGTAACCTTTTGTTTAAAGTAATTAAAAATTGTTACTGGAAATCCCAGTTATTTCCTAAACAAAAAGACAAGACTCCAGAATTTTAATCAAGCAGAAGAAAGTTCACAGTATAAAAGTCAACAGAGCAAGTGGTAAATAATATTCATCTTGTTAATTTTAGATATTCAAGTACAAGATAAACATGAATTAACAGGAAAATTGTGATGAAGCACACAAGATATTGCACTTTAAATTGTAGAGCAACAAAGACAAAGAAGTTTTCCAAGAAATCCACCAGATGAGTGATTCCAGTGTCAGAGAATTTTTAAAACTGCCCCTCTAAAGGGAATGGAGGTAGTATTGGCAAACAAGTCAGTACTCAGACAGACTGGGATGTCTTGACAGCCACATATTGAAATCATATATTGATTTGTTTTGATTTTAACAAAGTGGTCCATCACTGAAACAAAAGCATGCAATGCTGCAAAAATTTGTTTTAACAATAAAGCAGAATTATCAGAAGAAATGGAGATAAAATAAAGCAAAGATTGTTAAATTATAATACCACTTATCACAAAACACTCCACTATAATTTGAAAACAAATCAAAACACACCCCTACAAAAAAGAAAATCCATTCAAGACTCACCAAAATCCCTGCATACAACACCTAGGCAGGTTTGTGTCAGTGTGGCACAGGAACAGGTCCTTCATAAGTTATTTGTGACTAACTACAGGAAGAAGCCATCATACACCTGCTTAAACATGCTCAGCTTTAGGCAACCTACTACATCATATATCCTTCCCTTCTCAGGAACATAGATCTTCAGAGTCTCTTATTCCAAGGACTTTGTCAGACTGCTCAAAACTCAAACTAAAACTGAAGCCATAAATCTTCCTCTTGAAACTTTGAGTATTTCTCTTAAAACTAAGAAATTTCACAGATCTATAACAAACCTGGAGTCCCATTATTTACCTTGCGGAGTTGCAAAACAAAAAAAAAGGTCTATTATTTTTGCACCAAATCCATTCACTTCAAGCCATGCTCCAAAACCTGTTTTAAAAGTAATCAGCAGGGCCACAGAAATACTACAATTAAACACAAAACACAGAAAAGCCACAAGTTACTAACTGAAAAGTCAAAATTCTAAGTTTATAATAAATTACATGAAATAGAGCAAACTTTTTATTAAATGGCACCTGAGACCAGAAGGGTGTCAGTTAATCAAGAGGTCCACATAAACAATGTAAAAATACAAACTAAGCAATAGAAACATAATTCAGACAGTATATACATCACTGTTATACTTTATTTATGATGGAGATGCTGGTGTTGGACTAGGATGGCCAGTTAAAAATCTCAACACCGGGTTATCGTCCAACAGCTTTATTTGGAAGTACTAACTTTCAGAGCACTGCTCCTTCATCAGGTAAGTAGTGGGGCAGGATCATAGAACACAGAATTGATAGCAAAACATTAGTGTCATGCAATTGAAGTGATATATTGAACAAATCTAGATTGCTGTTAAGTCATCTTTTAGAATGGTTTTACTTCATTAATATGTAAATCCAAGAACTTTTGTCCAGTCAGATTAGAGATAACTTAAAGTTTTATTTTTTTAAAAAAGTGACATTTCAACTCAGATAATGTATTAAAGGTGGGAGATTAGAGTCTGTCTGTATCTCAACCTTGAGACTAGTTTAGGGTGGAAGCTAGAGAAGTGCAGCATCGTGAGGTTATCCATGGGTTTGCAGTAGAGTGAGGTACTGAGGTGCCCATCCTTGATGGAGATGTGTGCATTCAAGAATGAGACAGATACTGAAGAGAGTAGTCCATGGTAAGTCTGATGATGGAATGAAACTTCTTGATATCACTGTGTAGTTATTCCAGTCACTCCTTGCCATGGGTCCAAAGGAAGAAAATGTCGTCAATATATCTGGCATATAGTGCTGGTTGAAGGTCCTGTGCAACAAAGAAGTCTTGTTCAAACTTGTGCATGAAAATGTTGGCATTTTGGGGTGCAAATTTGGTCCCCATGGTTGTTGTGTCTGGAAGAAGAACTAGTTGTCAAAGGCAAAAAGATTGTGGTCGAGAATGAAGCGGATGAGTTGTAGGACGGTGCTCAGTAATTGGCGGTTGTTGGTATTGAGTACAGAGGCTGTCAGAGTAATGACGCATCTTGGGGGATACTGATGTTGAGTGCTGAAAACTTCCATTGTGACTAGGAACGTTCCCAGTTCGACTAGTCCATGGGTGCTGAGCTTCCGTAAAGGTCTATAGTATTGCGACAGAAGATGGGGGCCCCCTGTAAAATGAGTTTCAAGATGCCCTTGACATAGTCAGAGGTTCTCACACACTGTCCCATTGCTTGACACAATCAGATGTGTTGACTTTGTGAATCTGTGGAAACCAGTAAAAGTCCCCTACGTGAGAAGTATGTGGGAAGGGTACTCTGAAGGACTGGATCAAAAGTCTTGATCAATGTGTTTAGGTCAAGGGTGTGTCCTTTGGTCAGATTGGCCAGTAGTTGCCTGTAGTATTCAGAGTTGTTCATTTGTCAGTACACTTCCTTGCAGTAGCCCATTCTATTCTGAATGATGATGGCTCCATCTTTTTCTGCTGGCTTGCTGACGTCTTGGAAGAATTCCCGGAGTCTCATTTGTGTGATGAATTCCTCCGTGTCTGCTGTAAGACCAAAGGGGTCCATTTTGGTGGTGGGGCAAAAATTGAGCCCTTGGCTGAGAATTTCAATCTCTTCTGGTTGAAGGGTGTGATCCGAAAAGTTGACAATCGATTTCCCCATGGTGACAATGTTTTCAGCTGTGGTGCCAGGGGAGGCTTGGCTGCTGCTGGTGGTGGTGATGCCAGGTTTCTCCATTTTCTAGTTCTTGGTGTGCATGTACGTGCTGTAGTTCTGTCGCCTTGTCTGTTTGGCAGTGTCTTGATTCTGTAATGCTATATTTTGAGCACAAGCTGAGAGTGTGGACTCTATCTTGATTTCAAGGTTATGACACCTTGGATACTTTATTTACAGGGAGCAAGTACGAACTGCAGATGCTGGAGGTCAGAGTCGAAGGGCGTGGTGCTGGAAAAGCACAGCCGGCCAGGCAGCATCCGAGAGCAGGAGATTCGACATTGAGCATTAGCTCTTCAACAGAAACTTGTACTTTATTTACAGCATACACAAACAATAATGCAATTTTGCCTTAATTAAAACTTACCAGAGATACCTTCTCACTTGCACACAACTGTCTACTCAGACATCGTGGAGATCACGATAAAACAGTAAACTTCTAGTATTTGAGGTATATAATTTTTGCCTATTTAAATCAAAAGCGTAGTTCATAGAGTTTTGGTTAAAATAAAGTTTGCTGTATACAAATCCCACTTCACACTATATAGTGAAGATTACCTTAAACGACTCCACCATAAATTGAGAGTCAACAAGAAATACCCCACAGACATGAAACTCCCACTGTTGCAACTGTTCCACGAGCTGCTTCATTATTGGAAGATGAGTATATAACTCAATCTGACCTGTAATGAATTAATAAAATCACATTAGGACAAAAAAAAAAATTGGAGACCTACAATCAAAACTTATTACATATAATGGGCTCAGTTAAAATTCTCAGAATAGCTTTTGAAAAGTGTGTTCAAAAACTGAACACCCACGTTTCATGAATCAGTACCTTCAGGAAGTGAGGGGAAAACAGGAAGAGCTTAAAATTCATATTCTAGAAACTAATTATTTGTTCCTTTGACTGGATCTAAATGAAAGACTACTACTTTGATAAGATTATAAATTTTACTGTGCTTAATCAAATACACTAGACTAAATGCAATAAATTAACTGCCCTTATAGCCCAAGAAGAAAGAGTTTAACTTGCAAACAGGGATGTAACGTAAATCGGAAAAACACCAGAGGTGAGATGAGGGGAATTTTGCTTATGGCAAAGTGTCATTTGGTTTCCACCACATTAAAGAAGTGGTGCAAATATATTCAACAGTAACATTAAAATAAAAGCTGACACAGTGGGATTAACTAGATAGCTTGCAAAGAACCTGCACAGCCACAACGGGCATTCTCTCAGCAATAGTTCTTCAGTTTTCTTTAAGTTTCCCAACATACCAGAGGTATGCAGCAGGCAAAGTAGTGTACTTAGTGGATTTGAGAGAGTAGTTTTGGCTTCTTTGGAAAAATCTTCATCTCTGCCATACCATGATTGAGATTGGATGGCAATAGTCTAAGTTGCACAGGGCACAGACCAAGAGACGGAGACTGGAATAGAATGGGCAAGGTTGAAAGGACTGTCTCGTCAAGCTGACAGAGGAATATTTTTGGGTCAAAATGTTCAGCTGCAGGTGTCCACCTAAGAGCATGAGATGCCTCTGAGTACCCCTTAAATGCAGTGCCAGGACCTTCAACACTTTACATTAACAGCAGGGGCACTGGCTTCCAACACCAAGATTCATTATGGTCTTCACGCATACATATCTAATAACTGATAACCAAATAACTGTGATAAAAGCTGACCCATGCTTGAGTTTAGGTTAGTCTCTGCATAAGGCAGAAGTGGGAACTGCAGATTAGAGCGGTGCTGGAAAAGCACAGGTCAGGCAACATCCGAGGAGCAGGGAAAAAGAACAAAAAAAAAATTGATGTTTCGGGCTAAAGCCCTTTATCATGAATGAGCCTCATTTTCCTGCTCCTTGGATGCTACCTGACCTGCTGTGCTTTCCCAGCACCACTCTAATCTTGAATCTAGTTTTCTGCACAATCCTACTAAACAAACTGCATAATGGACTATTCCATTGCACATATCAATTGCCACCTACCTGGACAATCAAATAGTATATAGTCATCTTCCACATGTCCTAGACAATCTGCCAGCCAATCAAAGTTGTTGGCAAAGTATTCCATACAGAAAATCAGCCCACCATTTGGGCCAAATCTCAAGGAATCATCTTCCATCACGTCATCTACTTGAATGAGCTCCCGAATATCTATCGGAAAAAATAATTTTGACAACAGTAATTTTTAAAAAAAACCATGGTATATAAAACAAAGCACATTTCCCAAAATTAGTGTGGCTGATATTTTTTGCACACAGCTCAGCATTTTCAGTTTTCATTCAGTTATCCAATAAGACCTGTGAAGACAGGGATAATCATCTGCTTTCCATTCATTCATGGGATGTAGGAAATGGTGGCGAGGTTAGCCTTTATCATATCCCCAATTACCCAGGAGAAGGTGGTAGTGAGTTGCTTTCTTCAAATAGTGCAGTCCTTTAAATGTAGGGACATGCATAACCCTATTAGGAAGGGACCTCCAGGATTTTGATCCAGCAAAGTGAAGGAATAGCAATATATTTCCAAGTCAGCAAGGTATGTAGTTTAGAGCTTGGAAGTGGAAAGATCCCCATGCATCTGCTGTCCTTATCCTCGTCATTCCAGCTTGCAGAGTTTCAGGATTTGGAAGATGTTGTTGAAGAAGCCTTGGTGAGTTCAAACATCTTGAAGATGTTCCAGTGTTGCCATTGTGCATCAGTCGTGAAGAAAGCGAATAATTGAAGGTTGTGGATGAGGTGCCAATCAAACTGGCTTTTTTTGTCCTAGATGGTGTTATATGTTGAAGTGTTGTTTCAGTTGCACCCAAGTAAGTGGAGAGAATTATACCATGGTCCTGCCTTATAGATGATGGACAGCCATTAGGGAAGCAGGGGTGAGTTACTCACCACCACATTCCTAGCCTCTGACCTATTCTCATAATCACAGATTCTATTTAACTGATTCAGTTCAGCTTCTGGTCAGTGACAACCCCTAGACTGTTCATAGTGGGAGATTCAGCAATTAACGATTAATCATCAAAGGGTGGCTGTTAAGATTCTTTTCATAATTGAAGATGTCATTGCCTGGCATTCATGTGGCACGAATGTTACTTGCCTCTTACTAGGCCAAGCTTAGGTATTTTTGTTGAATACAGACACCAGCTGCTTCAGTATCTGAGTCGTCATGAATGGTGCTTAACTTTATGTAATCGTCTGCGAACATCCCCATTTCTGCTCGTGATGTCCAAACAGCATCCAGTCTTTACAGTTTAGCTGGAAAAGCAAACTTCAATTCCTTATGTTTTGTTGAAGTTGTCAAAAGAATATTTTCAAGATGAATTGCAAAGTTATTAGTCAACTCACCTGCTAATACAGGATAGTCAAAGTATTCTGCAGCAGGATCAAGGTTCACCACCTGCACAGATCGATTCAATACCTCACAGTGCTGCTGCATAGTGGAACAGTAAGTGCTCTGAAATTACAGATAACAAATCCAGCTTCAAATTGTGTTTAGATTAGATTACCTACAGTGTGGAAACAGGCCCTTCAGCCCAACCAGTCCACACCAACCCTCTAAAGAGTAACCCACCCAGACCCATTTCCCTCTGACTAACTGACCTAACACTATGGGTAATTTAGCATAGCCAATTCACCTGACCTGCACATCTTTGGATTGTGGGAGGAAACCAGACCACCCGGAGGAAACCCACGCAGACACAGAGAGAATGTGCAAACTCCACACAGACAGTCACTTGAGGCTGGAATCGAATCTGGGACCCTGGTGCTGTGAGGCAGCAGTGCTAACCAATGAGCCACTGTGCTGCCCAATGTTAAGTGTATAATGAAAGAACCCTAAAATCTTAAATCTGTTTCTTTTATAATTTAATTCCTACAGGTAGTTTGATAACTAGAAATTTGCAAATCATAGAATCATAGAATCCTTATAGTGCAGAAGCAAGCCATTCAGCCCATCAAGTCCACACCAACCCTCTGAAGAGCATCCTGCCCAGATGCATCCTCCAACCCTACCTAATCCACCTAGTCTACACATCCCTGGACACTATGAACAATTTCACACAGCCAATTCATTTAACCTGTGCATCTTTGGACCGTGGGAGGAAACCGGAGCAACCAGCAGAAACCCATGCAGACACGGGAAAATGTGTAGGCTTCACACACACAGTCACCCAAGGGTGGAATCAACCCAGGTTCAGGGTATCAGGGTATGAGGTATAAGTACTAACCACTGAGCCATTGTGCCATTCCAATTCACAGATGTACCTAGTAATATTCATCAGTCGACAGGTATTTAGATGTTTGGTTTAGTCCATGAGCTTTGATTGTTTCAAAAGATTAGATGGTATCATTTTACCCATATACAGGTAATTGTAATTACTTTAAATATCCACTATATAATCTTTAGGGTTCACAAAGCATAAAGAGCACAGGACCATATCGTAAAGCAATTTCATTAAGAGGCTCAAATCATTGATTTATACAATCATTTAAAACAAAAAGTAAAATCCAAAAAAATTTGGCATTTTAAATATTTGTCTCATTTGAAGACTAATTAAAACAATACAAACAAGGAAGATTGGCACAATATGATTTATTAGATGTAGTTTTCCTTAAAGTTGTTGACCAATAAAATTCATGACCTACATTTGAATAGCCTTTCCCTGTGGTGTATATTACATTCTGTAACATAGTGACAACACCAGCAATTGAAATCTACTGTTCGGAGGACAGACTGGAGAGATTAGAATTAATTCCATGGGAGAGAGTGGAAAATTAAACTTTTATTTTAAATTATGAAGCAGAAAAAAAAGGCTCATCAATTTTAAATCATCAACTAAAGTGCGCAGAGAGCTGAAAAAAAAAAGTTAACAGTTGTTGGAAGTATGGAATGTTTGAATACAAAGCTCTAGCACATTACAAAAATTTGAAGCAGAAATTGATAAATATTTGAAGTACAGAGAAGCGTGTAGAATAAAGAGAGGGTGCAACATGATGGGATTATTCCAGCTAAAAATCAGAAGGGATAAAAAATTATTCATATTTCCAGTTGCAGGTTTTGAGAAAGATTTTTAGTCTCATGACAACACATGTTTTAAACGAAAGATTATGACTATTACGAAAATAAGCGTATAACATGATAATAATCTTTAATATTTCAGGGGTTTTCCTAAGTGTTGAAGCTAATAATGATGATAAAATCAGGGAGTCGGTTTTGGCTCAGGAGCAGCATAATTTAGACAATCCATATTTTTCACTCCTATGCGCCAAATAAAAAGATTCTGTCGTTATTGCCGAGACCTACCTTCCCACTGCCTGCAGGCCCCATCACAAGTTGAGCAAAGCGAGGCATATCTTCCACCACCGGTTACCCACAAACTACAGGAGTACAGCAGACGGGTCGACGCCACGGCTTCTATTTCCGGTTACGGAAGCCTCTTTGGAATTAGGTTCCCCCTCCCCCCCATTCCAAAACGAGCATTTCGAAACGTTCACGTGAAACTCGCCTTTCTAATATTTATAATTGATATCGCCCCTTTACCTTTGGTTAAAAGATGTTTTCTTTTAAATCCGAATCACCAATGTTTATCTCAAGGAAATAACATGTCACTTTATATGGCATGTTTAACCATAGTGTAATTTAAACGCTCTTCAGTCTTCATGTATTCATGATTTGAAATTAGAATACGTAAGAAAAAACAGAAGGGAACAATTTTAAGACTGCTAACTTACACCCCGAAGTTACTTGACTTTCAGACTAAGGTTCTTAGAAAGCACGGACCAAATTCCGATACTTAACAATAAGATTGTGCAAAATAGGAACAGAAATAGGCTGTTCAGTTCGTCGAAGAAGGGTTACACTCGAAATGTTGATTTCTCGACTTCCTCATGCTGCCTGGCTTGCTGTGTTCTTTCAGCCTCTTGCTTGTCTAATGTTCAGTCCCTTGAGCCTGCTCTCCCATTCAATAGTATCATGGCTTATCCAACATACCTCATATCCACTTCCCTGCCTTTACGCATAACTCTTGATTCACCTAACTCTGCCCCCATAATTCTTCGTGGCAAGAAGTTCCAAAAACTCACAAGTTACTGAGATAAGAAATTCCTCCTCATCTCTGTCTTAAATTGACATCCCTGAATTCTGAGACTATGAACTCTGGTTTTAGACTCTCCCATGAGGGAAACATCAACTCAACATTTACTCCAGCAGACCTCTTAAGAATCCCAAATGTCTCAATGAGATCACCTCTCATTCGTCTAAATCATATAAAGTGTTAAACCAAATCTTGATTTGCACATGCAAATTGCAACTATTAAATATGATTTCAAGATTTTAAACAGGTGGTAGATCAAAACAAGGGATTGTAACTATAGTGATGGAAATGTGTTGCTGGAAAAGCGCAGCAGGTCAGGCAGCATCTAGGGAACAGGAGAATCGACGTTTCGGGCATTAGCCCTTCTTCAGGTAACTATAGTTGCTACCTAATGCTGAAAGTATCATAGAATCATACAGATGGAGTCATAGAGGTGTACAGCATGGAAACAGATCCATTGGTCCAACTTGTCCATGCTGACCAGATATCCCAACCTAATATAGTCCCATTTGCCAGCACTTGATCCATATCCTTTTAAATCCTTCCTATTCGTATACCCATCCAGATGTCTTTTTAAATGTTGCAATTGTACCAGCCTCTACTACTTCCTTTGGTAGTTCATTCCATACATACACCACTCTCTGTGTGAAAATATTGCCCCTGAGGTCCCTTTTATATCTTTCCCCTCTCACCGTAAATCTATGAACCCTTCTGGGCTCCCCCACCCCAGTGAAAAGACCTTGTCTATTTATTCCATCCATGACCCTCATGATTTTATAAACCTCTATAAGGTCACCCCTCAGCCTCCGACGCTCCAGGGAAAACAGTCCCAGCCTATTCAGCTTCTCCCAACAGCTCAAATCCTCCAACCCTAGCAACGTCCTTGTAAATCTTTTCTGAACCCTTTCAAGTTTCACAACACCCTTCCAATAGGAAGGAGATCAGAATTGCATGCAATATTCCAAAAGTGGCCAAACCAATGTCCTGTACAGCCACAGCATGACCTCCCCACTCCAGTACTCAATGCTCTGACTAATAAAGGAAAGCATACCAAATACCTTCTTCACTATCCTATCTACCTGCGACTCTACTTCCAAGGAACTACGAACCTGCACTCCGAGGTTTCTTTGTTCATCAAAATTTTCTAGGTCCTTACCATTAAGTGTATAAGCCCTGATCTGATTTACTTTTCCAAAATGCAGCACCTCGCGTTTTTATAAATTAAACTCCATCTGCCACTCTCAACCCATTGGCCTGTCTGATCAAGATCCCGTTGTACTCTGAGGTAACCTTCTTTGCTGTCCACTACACCTATAATTTTGGTGTTGTCTGCAAACTTACTAACCATACCTCCTATGTTCACATCCAAATCATTTATATAAATGACGAAAAGCAGTGGATCCAGGCCTCCAGTCTGAAAAACCAACCCTTCACCACCACCCTCTATCTTCAACCTTTGAACCAGTTCTGTATCCAAATGGCTAGTTATCCCTTATTCAATGAGACCTAATCTTGCTAACCAGTCTCCCATGAGGAACCTTGTTGAATGCCTTACTGAAGTCCATATAGATTACGTCTACCGCTCTGCCCTCATCAATCCTCTTTGTTTCTTCTTCAAAAAAACTCAATCAAGTTCATGAGACATGATTTCCCATGCACAAAACCATGTCGACTATCCCTAATCAGTCCTTGCCTTTCCAAATTTATGTAAATCCTGTCCCTCAGGATTCCCTCCAACAAACTTCCCACCACCGATATCAGGCTTACCGGTCTGTAGTTCCCTGGCCTTTCCTTACCACCTTTCTTAAATAGTGACACTCTAGGATGTACAGCACAGAAACAGACCAGATACCCAAAATTAATCTAGTCCTATTTGCCAGCATTTGGCCCATATTTCTCTAATACCTTCCTATTCATATATCATCCAGATACCTTTTAAATGTTGTAATTGTACCAGCCTTCAGCACCACATCTGGCAACTCATTCCATACACACACCACCCTCTGTGTGAAAAAAATTGCCCATTAGGCCCCTTTTAAACCTTTGCCCTCTTACCTTAATCCTATGTCCTCTATTTTGGACTCCCCTACCATTGGAAAAGACCTTGACTATTCACGCTATCCATGCCTCTCATGATTTATAAGCTCCTATAAGGTCACCCCTCATCCTTCAACTCTCTCGGGGGCAAATAGCCCCAACCTATTCAGCCTCTCCCGATAGCTCAACCCTCCAATCCTGGCAACTGGCTTGTAAATCTTTTCTGAACCCTTTCAAGTTTCACAACATCTTTCCTATAACAAGGAGACAAGAATTGAACACAGTATTCCAAAAGTGGCCTAACCAATGTCCTGTACAGCCACAACAAGACCTCCCAACGCTTATACACAATGGTATAGCAAACATACCAAATCCTTTCTTCACTACCCTGTCTATCCCCTGTGACTCCGCTATCAAGGAACTTTGAACATGCTCCCTAAGGTCTCTTTGTTCGACAATGCTTCCCATATCACGGGCTAACGTTACATAAGTGGCTATTGTCTGTTTAAAGAAATTACTTGTTCATGTGTAATATGTGAGTGGTTACTGACTGGAGAACGTATGCTAATAAATCAAATTTATATATGATTAAGGTGCTCAAATTTTGCTATTTTGTTTTATGATTTCCTTGAAATAATTAAATTCAAATGTTCAAATAGTGATGGAAAAGATAGACCAAATCTAAAAGTTGAAGTTCTAAATTGGAGAAAGGCTAATTTTAATGGTATTAGGCAAGAACTTTCAAAATCTGATTGGAGGTAGATGTTCGCAGGTAAAGGGACGGCTGGAATATGGGAAGCCTTCAGAAATGAGATAACAAGAATCCAGACAAAGTATGTTCCTGTCAGGGTGAAAGGGAAGGCTGGTAGATATAGGAAATGCTGGATGACTGAAGAAATTGAGGGTTTGGTTAAGAAAAAGAAGGAAGCATATGTCAGGTATGGACAGGATAGATCGAATGAATCCTGAGAAGAGTATAAAGAAAGTAGGAGTATACTTAAGAGGGAAATCAGGAGTGCAAAACGGGGACATGAGATAGCTTTGGCAAATAGAATTAAGGAGAATCCAAAGGGTTTATACAAATATACTAAGGACAAAAGGGTAACTAGGGAGAGAATAGGACCCCTCAAAGATCAGCAAGGTGGCCTTTGTGTGGAGCCACAGAAAATGGGGGAGATACTAAATGAATATTTTGCATCAGTATTTACTGTGGAAAAGGATATAGAAGATATAGACTATAGGGAAATAGATGGTGACATCTTGCAAAATGTCTAGATTACAGAGGAGGACGTGCTGGATGTCTTGAAACGGTTAAAAGTGGATAAATCCCCAGGACCTGATCAGGTGTACCCTAGAACTCTGTGGGAAGCTAGAGAAGTGATTACTGGGCCTCTTGCTGAGATATTTGTATCATCGATAGTCACAGGTAAGGTGCCGGAAGACTGGAGGTTGACAAGCGTGGTGCCACTGTTTAAGAAGGGCGGTAAAGACAAGCCAGGGAACTATAGAGCCTGACCTCAGTGGTGGGCAAGTTGTTGGAGGGAATCCTGAGGGACAGGATGTATATGTTTTTGGAAAGGCAAGGACTGATTCGGGATAGTCAACATGGTTTTGTGCATGGGAAATCGTCTCATAAACGTGATTGAGTTTTTTGAAGAAGTAACAAAGAAGATTGATGAGGGCAGAGCAGTAGATGTGATCTATATGGACTTCAGTAAGGCGTTCGACAAGGTTCCCCATGGGAGACTGATTAGCAAGGTTAGATCTCACTGAATACATGGAGAACTAAACATTTGGATACAGAACTGGCTCAAAGGTAGAATACAGAGCGGGGTCCCAACTCCTGTACTCAATACTCTGACCAATAAAGGAAAGCATATCAAACACCTTCTTCACTATCTTATCTACCTGCGACTCCACTTTCAAGGAGTTATGAACCTGCACTCCAAGGTCTCTTTGTTCAGCAACACTCCCAAGGATCTTACCATTAAGTTTACAAGTCCTGCTAAGGTTTACTTTCCCAAAATGCAGCACCTCGCATTTATCTAAATTAAACTCCACCTGCCACTTCTCAGCCAATTGGCCCATCTGATCAAGTTCCTGAGGTAACCTTCTTCACTGTCCTCTACATCTCCAATTTTGGTGTCATCTGCAAACTTACTAACTATTGCCCTTGAAAAGGTGGTCGTGAGCTGCTTTCTTGAACGACTGCAGTCCACCTGCTATGAGTTGACCCACAATGCCATTAGGAAAGGAATTCCAGGATATTGACCCAGCAACAGTGAAGGAATGATGATATGTTTCCAAGTCAGGATTGTGGGAGACTTGGCAGGGGAACTTGGAGGTGGTGGTGTTTCCATGTATCTGCTGCCCATGTCCTTCTAGATGGAAATGGGTATGGGTTTGAAAGGTGTTGTATGAGGATCTTTGGTGAATTTCTGCAGTGCATCTTGTAGATAGTATACACTGCTGCTACTGAGCAGTGAAAGTGGTGGATAAAGTAGATGTTTGTGGATGTGATGCCAATCAAGTGGGCTGCTTTGTCCTAGATGCTGCCAAGCATCTTGGGTATTGTTGGGTTGCATGTATTCATCCAGACAAATGGGGAGTATTTCATCATACTCCTGACTTGTGCCTTATAGATGATGGACAGGCTTTGGGGAGTCAGCAGGTAAGTTACCCATCACCGTATTCCTAGTCTCTGATCTATATTTGTGCCACTGCTCATAGTGGGAGATTCAGTGATGGTAACAACCATGGAACGTCAAAGGGGCAGAGATTAGATTGTCTCTTATTGGTGATGATCACAGCCTGGCATTTGTGTGGCACAAATGTCACTTGTCTAGTAACATTATGATTAGTTCTAGGTATTCAATGGCTGTTTTTAATTGCTTTATTCAGTTTAGTAATTGAATTGTAATCAAGAAAGTGATCAAAAAGCAAGAAGTATTTGAAATGCAGGGTTACAGACCTAACACTGAAAATTGATTGGATATGTTGAATGACAGATGAGAAAGCTGTGAACTACAAAAACAGAAATGAAGGCATCGAGACTCTGTATGATGAGAAAAATAAGAAGCTGTGAATATATTATCAGGGAGTTGCAAAGAAAGTTGATAAGATGTTTACTGTCTGGAAAAGTTGATCATAATAGATCAAGATATATATTTTATACATAAAATTAAATATATAATCTGATGAACGGGGAAAATAATAAATAAAAGCCTCTATGTAGACCAAGAGATATTGATTCAGCTGCTCACAAACTCTAAATCAAAGAAGACAGAGAGAGATGTGCATTATTTTGTGAAACTATTTCATGTAGTAACTGGATATGAATATTTGTTTAAAATTTGCTGTTGATATCCATGAAGAGGGAATAAATTTGAATGATATTAAGTACGTATAAATATTATTCCTATGCTATTCTTTGATAAAACGCCTTTATTCTTAGGTGCCATACTGTGTTCGCCACCAACAATAAATTTTGGTTGCCAAAGTAACAAGTATCTCTAATGGTTAGACCTAATTAGTTTTTACAGTAACAATAGCATGTGAATTAACATAGGTGAGGGTTTCATCAAAATAAAATTTGCAAAATTTCACAAAATAACTGCCATTGCCATGTTTATATAATCAAGATTTCACAACTATTTATGTGGAAAGCATTTGTCAGAGGTCTTTCAGTTTCTAAATAATGTGACTGCTTTAGTGCAGTTGCACAGGAAGCATTGGCTGACTTCAAACATAAAGACATAACATCCAAGATCTGATCCTTTTGTTGTCTGACAGCAATATACTTGAATCTTCCAATTCTAAACAATCAGCAATAGGAAGCAAAATCAAAATTAATATTGCAATAAGTATGGATTTTTTTGTCCTGTAAGACTTGTATATTTTGCATGCATGTTGTTTAGAGGTGGAAATAGTGTAATTCTAAAATGGATTATACATAAGACATAAGAAATTGGAATAGGAGTAGACCATTAGGCCCCTTGAGCCTGCTCTGCCATTCAATAGTATCATGGCTTATCCCCTGATTCCTCACATCCACTTTCCTGCCTTTTCCCCCATAGTCCTAGATTCCCCTACTGATTAAAAATCGATCTCTCTCAGTCTTAAATATGAACAATGACTCTGCCCCAACAGCTCTCTGTGGCAAGAAGTTCCAAAATCTCACAACCCTCTGAGGAAGAAATTCCTCCTCATCTCAGTCTTAAATTGGTACCCCTTAATTCTGAGACTTTGCTCTCTGGTCTTTGATGCCCCTTGAGGAAAAAGATCCTCTCACCATTTGCCCTTTCAAATCCCTTAAGAATCCTATATGTTTCAATGAGATCATCTCTCATTCTTCTAAACTCTAATGAGTAGAGTCCCAACCTGTTTAAACTTTGCTCACAAAACAATCCCTCCATACCAAAAATCATCCTAGTGAACCAGCTCTGAACTTCGTCCGATTAAATTATATCTTTCCTTAAATAATGGGACCAAAAGTGCTCACAGTACTACAAATGTGGTCTCACCAGCACTTTGTACAGTTGCAGTAAGACTTACTCTTATACTGCAATCTCCTTGAAATAAGGGCCAACATTCCATTAGTCTTCCTGATTACTTGCTACACATGTGTGCTAGCTTTATGTGTTTTGTGCACAAGTACCCCCAAGTCCCTTTGAGTTACAGTTTCTGCAGATTTTCTCTATTTAAATAATAGTGTTCTTTTGTTCTCCCAAAATGAACAAATTCAAATTTTCCATTATTATACTACATTTGCCAACCCTTTGCCTACTTACTTAACCTATCAATATCTCTCTGTAAACTGTTTGTATCCTGGCCTGCCTTTCCATTTATTTTGTGTCATCTGAAAATTTGGCTATAGTACATTCACTTCCTTCCTCCAAGTCATTCATACATACACATTGTTTAGATTAGATTAGATTACTTACAGTGTGGAAACAGGCCCTTCGGGCCAACAAGTCCACACCGACGTTTTGAAGCGCAACCCACCTATACCCCTACATTTACCCCTTTACCTAACACTACGGGCAATTTAGCATGGCCAATTCACCTGACCTGCACATCTTTGGACTGTGGGAGGAAACCGGAGCACCCGGAGGAAACCCACGCAGACACGGGGAGAATGTGCAAACTCCACATAGTCAGTCGCCTGAGTCGGGAATTGAACCCGGGTCTCTGGCCCTGTGAGGCAGCAGTGCTAACCACTGTGCCACCGTGCCACCCACTAAACAGTTATGATACCAGCACTGATCTCTGTGCAACCACACTTGAAAAATAATTCCTTATCCCCTTTTGCTGTTTCCTGCCCGTTAGACAATTCTCTATCAACATCAATCTGCCACCTCCAAATCTTATCTTAGGACTTAACCTGTTGGGCACCTCCTGAAAGACTAAATATAACACATATACTGGTTCCCCTCTATCCACTCTGGCTGAGACTTCCTCGAAAAACTCTAATAAATTAGTCATACTCAATGTCCCTTTCATGAAGCCATGCTGACTCTGCTTAATTAGATTATGATTTTTGGTATGTTCTCCAACTTCTTCCTTGATAATTGATTCCAATACTTTTCCATTAATATATCTTAAGCTAATCAGCCTATACTTTCCTACTTTTTTCCTCCCTTTCTTTTTGAATAAGTGTGTCACATTGGAGTTTCCAAATCTTCTGATACTCCTTCAGAATCCAATGGTTTTTGGAAAATTACCACCAATGTGCTCACTATTTCTGTACCTGCCTCTTTTAGGATTCTGAAATGCAAGCCCATCATGGCCGGGGACTTATCTACCTTTCGCTTCATTAGTTTATCTATTACTACTTCATTCGTAATGGTGTTGGTACTTCATTACTCCTCTGTACCCTTTAGCATAAATAAAATGTTCTAAGTATCTTCAACTGTAAGGACCAAAACATGAAAAATTGAAATGGCTGTTCTGAGACTGTTAGGGTTACTATGAATTTCTTGCTCAAGGGAGTGCAGATCACAAAATTGGCTTATTAGAATTATAATAACTCTCTTTTTTAGTCCTGGAGATAGTAAGGACTGCTGATGCTGGTAGTCAGAGTCAATAAAATGTGGAGTTGGAAAAGCACAGTGGCGGCAGTGTGGCACAGTGGTTAGCACTGCTGCCTCACAGTGCCAGAGACCCGGGTTCAATTCCCGCCTCAGGCGACTGACTGTGTGGAGTTTGCACATTCTCCCCGTGTCTGCGTGGGTTTCCTCTGGGTGCTCCGGTTTCCTCCCACAGTCCAAAAGATGTGCAGGTAAGGTGAATTGGCCATGCTAAATTGCCCGTAGTGTTAGGTAAGGGGTAAATGTAGGGGTATGGGTGGGTTGCGCTTCGGCGGGGCGGTTTGGACTTGTTGGGCCGAAGGGCCTGTTTCCACACTGTAAGTAATCTAATCTAATCACAGCAGGTCAGACAGCCTCAGAGGAGCAGGAAAGTTGATGTTTTGGGTCAGGACTCTTCATCAGGACTGGGGAGAGGGAAAGGAGCTGTTAAATAGAGGGAGGGAGTGGGGGGGGGGGGGGGGGACAGGTAGGTGGGATGATGATAGGTGGATGCAGGTAAGAGATTATTGTGATTGGTTAGGGGAAGAGTGGAGCGGATAGGTGAGAAGGAAGATGGACAGGTTAGATCAGGTCAAGGAGGTGGGTAAGAGAGGGCTAGACATGGGATGAGATTTGGGGAGGGGAGGTTTTGAAGCTGGTGAACTCTATGTTGAGGCCATTGGGCTGTAAGCTCCTGAGGTATTGTTCCTTCAGTTTGCCTGTCGCCTCATTTTGACAGTGGAGGAGGCCCAGGATGAATATGTCACCAGGGGAGTGGGAGTGCGAATGAGAGTTGAAATTTAAATGACCCTGTACAATAAAGCTTCTCAAGAAGAACCTGACTCAGAACAGTGTACCCTTATGTGACAGTGGATTTTTAATTTTTCTTTTGTTCTATCTGTAGATTAGCTTGGGTAGTTAAAACTACTGTCATAAGAATTCATTGGTAATAATGTTTAGAATCTAGAAATCACTGACATTTCCTGGTACGTATTCTGCAATGCTTCATTATGTGACTTTGATTTGCAGCAATGGAAAAGCTAATAGGTATTTTCCAATCATTATTGTGTTAAAAGAAAAGCTAGTAAAAATATCAAAAAGTTGCAGGGATAGACCATGACTCTTACGAACCAGTATGTGGTGACTAAAATATTGTAGCTATTATAATTCTGCAGCTTAATCATTATCAAAGCCATGAACATTTTTTTGTTATTTCTACATCAAAGGGCCCCAGTGCTTAAATGTTGAGCCTAGTGGCCAATTTTCAGTTCTATTTGTTATGCCTTTAAAATCCAGAGATTGATACAGCTTCAAAAACAGCACACACTTATTTATGACAAAGAATAGGTAGTTCTGGTTTGGCTGAAAGTGATTTAAAAATCTCTTTTAAACAGATGATATGCTTACTAATGAATCCATAACCGAAACATCTGTATTTTCTCTTTTTAGATATTTACAGGTGAAGTCCCTTTTCTTGCATTCATGCTGGAGCTATAGCCTTGGTGCAAAGTAATCCCTTTATTCAATGCTACTACAGTCATATTATAAATTAATCCACAGTCAAACTCAGGAACACTTCAGTAAAAAGTACAGAATCACTGAAATCCAAAGTCTTTTAAATTCAGATCAGTCCTTTAGTGTTGTTGCAAAATTAAATCTACTTCACACCAATGGTAAACATAATACAAAAACCCCTGACGTGTCTTCCATACATGTTCCTATTCATAAAAGGTTAATTATAAGTATATCTGGTCAGTATTTTAGACTGTTTGAGAGAAAGTGAGGGCTGCAGATGCTGGAGATCAGAGCTGAAAATGTGTTGCTGGAAAAGCGCAGCAGGTCAGGCAGCATCCAAGGAACAGGAGAATCGACATTTCGGGCATAAGCCCTTCTTCAGGAATGAGGAAAGTCCTTCCCCCAAGTCCCTCCTCCCTACCTTTTATCTTACCCTCCCCCAAGTCCCTCCTCCCTACCTTTTATCTTACCCTCCCCCAAGTCCCTCCTCCCTACCTTTTATCTTACCCTCCCCCAAGTCCCTCCTCCCTACCTTTTATCTTAGCCTGCTGGACACACTTTCCTCATTCCTGAAGAAGGGCTTATGCCCGAAACGTCGATTCTCCTGTTCCTTGGATGCTGCCTGACCTGCTGCGCTTTTCCAGCAACACATTTTCAGCAGTATTTTAGACTGTGTAAAGTGATAAGCCATGAACATTTTTTTGTTTGCAAATTGACAGGAGATGGAATGAATACCCTAATTATACTTCAGGAACCACTTTAACATATTTGGAAGTTATTGTTAGGTCTGAGATTTCTATTCAACCAAAGGATAGTTGGTTAGCTCGGTTAGTTGGATGGGTACTTTGCAATGCAGAGTGTCACCACTAATACAGATTCAATTCATGTGCCAGCTGACCTCACCATGAATGTCCAGACTTCTCAACTTCACCCCTCACCTTGTTGGATAAGGCTGAAGGTAACATGTGTCTCTGCTGTACCTTCATCATTGTAGGTATTGTTGTTTCTCAGAAATGGTGACCCTCGGTTAAACTCACCACCAGTCATTCCTCTTTAATGAGAGAGCAGCCCTATCACCTTCTGGGTCAATGGTAACTTTCCCTTCACCTTTATTCAGTCAAAGTAAAAAATGAACACAAATTTACATTCATAACACTCTAAACTATCACCATGTTGTCCCTAAGATATTGAGAAAAATTCAAACTGTATCAAGATCACCCAGATATTATAATGAATAAACAGCTTTTACTCAACAAAAGTTGCTAGTAACATGATATGTTTTTAATAAGCATAATTTTATTTATCACTATTATACAGATTCATCAATAAATATATACTTTATTTGTCACAGAATTATATGGCATTCCAATAAGGAAATAGGAGGTCTGCTTCCTTAGTGTATAAAGAAATATAGGAAATAGAGCAAGGGGGAGGGCATTTGGCTTATCTGTTTTTTATTAATTCATGGGAGGTGGACCTCATTGGCTGGGCCACTATTCATTGACCCTCACTAATGACCCTTGAGAAAGTGTGTTGAGCTGCATTCTTGAACTGCTGCAGTCCATTTGATGTAAGTACACCCTTAATGCCATTTAGGAGGGAGTCCCAGTATTTTGACCCTGCAAAACTAAAACAATGATGATATCTTTCCAAGTCCAGATGGCAAATGACTTGATGGGGAACTTGCAGGTTGTGGTTTTCTTATGCAGTGGTCCTTCTGGATGGCAGTGGTCATGGAAGGCAACGTCTAAGGAAACATGGTGTATTTCTGCAATGCATCTATAGATGGTACACAACATTTCTACTGAGAGTGGATGGTGGAAGGAGTGAATGTTTTTGGGTGCAGTGCCTTTCAAGCTAGCTGCTTTGCCCTGATAGTGTTAAGCTTCTTAAGGTTAGTTGGAATTGCAGTCAACAGGCAACCAGAAATAGTTAATCATCATCATGATTTGCTCCTTTAAAATAGTGAATATATTTTCATAGAATCCCTACAATGTGGAAGCAGGCCATTTGGCCCATCAAGTCCACACCGACCGTCCAAAGAACATCCCACCTAGATTCCTACTCTCTAACCAGATATTTGTATGGCAAGTCCAGTCCTTTCCTGGTTAGTAGTAATCTCCAGGAATTTGATAGTTGGGGTTTCAGCAATGGTGAGGCCATTGATTGTCAAGGTGCAATGTTTAGATTTTCTCTTGTTGGAGATAGTTATTGCCTGGCACTTTTGTGGCATGAATATTACATGTCCTTGTCAGCTCAAACGTGGATACTTTTCAGCTGTTGCTATATTTTGACATGGCCTGCTTCAGTATCTGATGACTTTTGAATGGTGCTGAATATTGTTGAACTGTCATTGAACATTTCTGACAGATAGTTGGTCAATTGACACTATCCTGAGGAACTTCTGCAGAGATGTACTGGAACTGAAATGACTGACCTCCAACTACCAAAACCATCTTTTGTGTCAGGTTTGACTCCAACCAGCAGAGAAACGTTCCCTGACTCCCATTGATTCATTTGTTAAAAGCTCCTTGACGCCAAATTATCAAACTTGATGCCTAATGTAAGTATATGGGATTTATGTCAGGGATATATCGGAATGATCAATAGTGTAATATGGCTGACGATGATAGATGCATCCCCATATCTTCTTCCCATGAGGAATATGTAAACATTCCCCTGCAATCCATATTATAATATGGATATTAAGAAACTCGCAACCATGGGCATCTTGAGAATCTGCTATGTTCAAGCGACATTTCAGTGAAGAAATTTTCCCACTGGAGTATGGTTAATTTATTGTGTGTGGTCAATATTTCAGGATGCAGAATATGATCTATTTAGTAATTGAGTACATTGAGTATATTCTATGAGGTATAAATGCAATCTAGATTCCAGTAGAGATATACTTAAATATGTATCAATGGAGTATATGTGATTTCTTTTCTAGAGGTATATGTGATTTACTTTCTATGAGGATAACTATGACCCCTACTATTGTGATGTAGAGTTGAAACAGCTGGACGTTTTCTGCAAATAAAAACATCTTAATTGCAAATTCTCATTGCAGTCATTGTTGCAATATGATAAGAGCTGACTTGATTGAAATTCATCAATCATTTTTGTAAACTTGTTACTGCAGTTTACTCTCATTACTAATGAAAACAATAACAACCTAATAAAATGCCCCAAGGCGTTTCAGTGGAAACTTTTAAAACAGAATATGAAATTAAGTCACATCAAGTTGTATGGTAAAGTATTTGAACAAAGAATGAGGTTTTAAGGGGTATCTTAAAGGAAGGAAGTGATGTGGAGAGGTAGAAGGATGATATCCCAGAGTTGGAATCCAGGACCAACAGGAGTGATTAAAATCAGGGATGCACAAGAAACCAGAATTAAACGCACGCAGATATCTTGAAGGTTTGTGGAGATTATAGATATAGGGAGAGTTGAGGCTATGGAGAGATTTGAAAACATGGAAGAGAGTTTTAACATCAAGACTGGATGTCAATTTTATTTTTTATTATTGGTCGCATCCTTTCATCCACAAAAGATAATGGCAATTGAGCAAATAAATTCATTCTAGATAGGACCTCTTCATATGCACACAGCTGAAGAGTTTAATCCTTGTGAGACAGGTTTTGCCTCAAGTGGGTGCTGGTCATCCTGGTGGTGCATGCCACTCCATGATATTGTCCTCTGATATAAGCGGGTCCATTCCGCGTACAATCATTGATATCTGGGGTCTTCATGTCACATTTGAAAGCATTCTTGAAGCGGAGCTTTGCGTACCGCTGGTCATTTGGCTCCACCTGCCTCACCACACAGAAACCCCTTGGGTCTGTGACCATCTTATATCCTGACCGAGCTAACAAAGTCACCTCTGTTTGAAAAGTGCTGGCAATCTGGGAGTTCTGCCTTTAAGAGGATTGTTGAACTTGATTTTGTCCTTGTAAGATACCCCACAAGGTGCCCCACACAGCAAACATGAATATTGGGCCAGCAAACAATGAAAACTATTAGGAAACTTAAATCATAATTAATAAAATAAAACATTAAAACCGCCCCAATCAAAAACACGCAACAATTACTTGCGACGTAGTTATTAAAACAAATATAAAATAAACAACATTGGCAATATGTTATAAATCCCCTGCGTTAAATCGCTTAATAATGCACCATATTATCACCAGAACCTAAGTATGTTTAGCTCTCACTGATCTAATGCCGTTACATTCTTTAACACTTGCTTTAAATTGTGCCTTGAACCTTATACTGTGCGCATGTGTATGCTGGGCGCTAATTCAGCAAAAACAGAGGCTTTCACAAAGCTATCAGCCGTTGCCCAGAGTTTCAAGAACTCCACTGTTGTGGGTCTAGTGTAGGGAGAATCTAGGCATAAATTTTCTTTAATGGAGTCCAGAAAACAGGTTACTTTTCTCGAACGAGATTCTGATTGCCAGGGTCTGCAGCAATCATGCTTGAAAAGGTAAGAAAAACCACTTTCATTCTCCATTCAAATTGGCTTAGGCAGCTATGCGTTCTGCCGAAATAGACAAAACCAGGAATCAAACGGTGCTTGTTGCTCATTTGTGTCATTCGTCTATCAATTCCGGTCTTAAGATGACTAGCTTTATATGCCTTTCCCATTTTACTAAATGTCCTTGAATGTCATTTTTTTATGTCGGCCACACGATTATTTCTGTTTTCAAGGGGAATTATGGTGAAATTCATTTCGCCTCCACAGTTTTGAAGTTTCTTAAAAGAGAATATAAAACACTAAGTTTCGTGCTAATTGAGTTGATGTTATTCTGGTTGCATTTTGCACTTCGTCACTTCAACGTTTTCTCATCGTTTCTGGTTACTTTTCATTTCAGCATTGTTTCTGTCTTCATAACCGTTGACCTCAGAATGTATCTTGGTTGTCATTGCAAATTTTATGAGAAAACTTTTAAAGTAAAAGGCATTTTTTAAATAAATGAGGAATCAGACGATACTTACTGAAATATCTAATTATATTTTAAATATGCTTGGCTCATCTTCTGCATTAGGTAAAAAGGGAAATATTTATCATTTATGATTTTCACCCATTGTGATGGAGCCACTTGCTTCCCTTGGGTTGCTGAGGCTATTTACAGCTAAAAAGAAATGAGATACTGTGATGAAAACATTGAGGTGGATAATGGTGCTCATTGTTGTTGTTTGTATTGCAAATTGTCAGCTGCTGTGCAGACTGCTATTATCCTGACTTCTCTAATTTCCAGTGTCTAATATCAACATCAGAAAATTAAACACTTGGGAGAATATTTATTGAAGCCCTATTTTAGAGTTATTCTGGACTATTACATTTGACACTTTAGAACTTTTAAAGATATTGCAGTTATTTTCTGTACTTCATTAGTTGTCACATTGTACTGGATGATTATTTGGAGTAACAAAATACCACAGATGTTTCATTGGTAAAATACCTGTTTCACATTGAATGTCTGTGTTTCTTTGTAAGTTTAAAGCTGTCTCAATTCTAATTTTATGTTTTTATTTGATTATAATCAGTGTTCGGCTTCATAATTTATGGCAGCTTATTTTTCCAAAGGTTCTGTATTATGTAAAAGATAATTTACTTTGATTATTCTTATAATTTGCTGATCAATTGCTTCATAAATATTGGGAAGCTACTTATTATTAAAACATCAAGATTTAACTTCTCTGAAAGAACATTTTTTCCCCACTCTGTACACCCTGTATTACTATTATACACTTCCACATAAGGTGTAGAATGATATAAAGTATTGTTTACTATTCTCTAGCAATATACTTTTTCATTAACACAAAAAAAAACTCGAAGTAGTAAAGGCTTGTCATTGGAATTTATTCAAGGCAGAGTTCGATAAACTTCTGAAAGTTGAGGGAGTTGAGGGCTATGGAGAGTGGTCAGGAAAGTAAAATCAAATCAGACATTATCTTATAGAATGATGGAGCAGTCATGAAGGGCAAAGGGGCTAACCCTGTGCCCAAATTCTATGTTCCTGTACTAGCATTTTAATAGTTTACATGCCACTCATCCTATGTACCCCTTGCTAATTTTGTGTGAAATTATAAAAAAGATTTATACTGCGGACCAATCCCTAGTAAGAATTTGGTATGACAGCCTGAATGTAGTTCACCAGGATACAGGGTGCATTGTCCATTAGAGACATGGCAACTTGAATAACTCCAAAGCATAGTGTTTTCAATGCTCTTTTTTCATTGTGAAAGTGCTGAAGGATTCCTTGAAAGTGGAGTTGCAGGTAGACTGGGTAGTGAAGATGGCATTTGGTATACTTGTCTTTATTGGTCAGAGAATTGAATATAGGAGTTGGGATATCATGTTGCGGCTGAACAATACATTGGTTAGTCCACTTTTGGAATACAGAGTTCAATTCTGGACTCCATGTTATAGAGAGGATTTTGTGAAACTTGAAAGGGTTCAGAAAAGATATTGAAGAATGTTGCGAGGGTGGAGGGTTTGAGTTATAGGGAAAGACTGAATAGGCTGGGGCATTATCCCTCAAGTGGTGGAGGCAGAGGGGTGACCTTATAGAAGTTTATAAAATCATGAGGGGTATGGATAGGATGAATAATCAAGGTTTCTTTTTGCAGGCTAGGGGAGTCCAAAACTAAAGGGTAAAGGCTTAAGGTGAGAGGAGAAAGATTTGAAAGGGATCAATGTTTTCACAGAGGGTGGTATGTGTTTGGAATGAGCTGCCAGAAGTAGTGGTGGAAGCTTGTACAATTGCAACATTTAAAAGGCATCTGGGTGGGTATATGAATAGGAAGGGTTTGGAGGGATATGGGCCAAATGCTGGCAAATGAGAGTAGATTAATCCAGGATATCTGGTTAGCATGGATGAGTTGGACCTAAGAGTCCGATTCTGTGCAGCTCTTTGACTTTATGGTTCTCATTCCTTTTTTTTTGAAGAGTCAGTCATCTCTGCCAAGATCCCAACCTAAAAAAAGGAAAAACTTATTATAACCACCATTCATTTATCAGTCTCAGAATAGATGAACAACATTCTTTTTTCTCCATTAATCATTCATTCTTGAGTAGGAATGGCAAATGTAGAGCAGTACTTTTAAAAAAAAAACCAAGGTTGTAGGAACAGAGCAATTATAATTAAACTTATGATAATGAAACACAACATTTCAGGGAGTTATTTTTCTTGCTTCAAAATGATGACTAATAAAATTAAATTCTGTTTAAGTCAGCTGAGTTAAATAAATAATTGAACACTTTGATAGGAGACATAATTTTGCCCTGATTATGTGAGCTAGGATAGACCAAATTATCTATCTACTTGATATAACTCTTATGATAATCAGTGGAAGATTAGAAAGATTCAACATAACACAAGAAATATGAGCAAGAGAAGGCATCTCAGCCCCTCAAGTCTGCCCTGCATTCTGTATGATCATGGCTGATCTGCCCTAGGACTCAATTCCTTTTTTGTGCCAGCTCTACATAGCCCTCAATTCCCCAATATTTCAAAAATCTACCCTGCTGCCTCTTTATGTACTTTCAGTGATCGAGCCTCCCCAATTCTCTGCTCAGACAGTCATTACCATCTGGGAGAGAAATTCCTTCACATCTCAGTTTTAAATGAGTGTCCCTCATTCTGAAAACTATATCCCCTAGTTCGAGATTTCCCCAGTAGTGAAAACATCTTCTTGACATCTATCCTGTTAAGCCCTCTCAGAATCTTGAATATTTCAATAAAATCACACCTGCTTCTTCTAAACTTTAATGAATAAAGATGTAACATGTTTAGTGTTCTTGATACCAACCCCTTCAATCCAGGAATCTTTTAAACTGACTCCAATGTCAAGATATTCTTTCTTAAATATGGGGACCAAAACTGCAGCCTCACAAACACTCTGTACAGTTATAACAAGACTTTCCCTTTTTTAAATCCCATGCCCTTCAATTTCTAGCCTAAGTAAACTCACAGTAACTACTCCTGCAAAGAGTGAACCCGGCTAATTAGGAAATGGAGGATCTGACAAAGGGGGGGGGGGGGGGAAAAATAAAATTGTCAATAAAATTTGTCTTCCACAGTGTAAATAGTTTTGTTCTGCTGAATGATATATGACTGATTAGATTAGATTACTTAGTGTGGAAACAGGCCCTTCGGCCCAACAAGTCCGAGCCGCAACCCACCCATTCCCCTACATTTACCCCTTTACCTAACACTACGGGCAATTTAGCTGGGCCAATTCACCTAACCTGCACATCTTTGGACTGTGGGAGGAAACCAGAGCACCTGGAGGAAACCCACGCAGACACGGGGAGAATGTGCAAACTCCACACAGTCAGTCGCCTGAGTCGGGAATTGAACCCGGGTCTCTAGCGCTGTGAGGCAGCAGTGCTAATCACTGTGCCACCGTGCCGCCCACGAGATCTATCAAGCAATAAGACTACAGTTTAAATTGGTACAAGTGTTCCTTCTTATAATCCAATTTTGGCCAGTTTCTTTCAATTGGATTTTATTTTTCTAATTTAAGCAGCATAAGCTAAAGTGAATGGTGTAATTTTAAAATTTCTTATTGGAAGTTCAAAAGTTAACATTTGCATATTTAATTATATATTTATTTGCATGTAATGGCATCTTCTCAGTGTACTATTTCTTTTAGGACACGAGGACATAATTTTCCAAAAACTCATGATTCAAATGGTAAGGAGTAGTTTTTTACTTTTCTGTTTTCTTGGTGGCATCTTTCAAGTTTTAATAATGTACAAAGATGACACAAATACCTTTAACAGCTGATATACTTCCTAGGTGAGATGAATAAATATTTAGCCATTTGACTTCTGACCTCATTGGAATATTGGTATTATTTTCTGTTTTAGCTATTTTGCTAATTATTATAAGAATTTGTTTATTTTGTATGTTGTGTAAAGTCCATGAATTTACCATTTTCAAGCTTAAACAATTGCCCGTGGTCAATGTCAGTTAAACCTAATATTGACAGATAGTAATATAATTAAAACTTTTATGTTGGATATATCACAGGATTTAGCTCAGTTTTGGGATTGTTTGGCTTTTAATATATATGTTCATAATATATGTGATGCTGTTAAATTTGTTTTGTCAGTGACACTGATTCGATGCTGGATCAAACCGAATCTAATTATAGTTCACATATTAGAAAAATTATAGATCACGAATATGACCATGCTCCAGAGAATTCTACTGGCTTCATTAAAATTCAATTAAAATGTATGGGGGATTCAATGATGATTTTATGTGGAAGTTGGTATACACTAATGTTTTATTAAAAGAACTAGAGAAAACTAGTTCTGGTAGACTAGAGAATACAGACAACTATAATTACTTATGTACCAGATTCCCACCTCTGCATTAGGTGGGGAATAGATTGCAGTCTCTTTCTTCATGAGCAAACTAAAAGGGTGGAGGTTACACTGGCAAGCATTGGTGAAAGGGAGGATTTGGGATAAGGAAGGATTATTTCACTAACCTGATGTTTTGCAATATAGTTAGTTCCTTTTATACTTTATTATGAGAATAAACAAATTAAATTGTTTAATACATAAACAAAAATGCTTTACTTATGTACTTGTCAATAGCTCGTGGCTATGCAAAACAGTCAGTCAATACCAAAGGCATGCCGTGATTTGGAGATGCCGGTGTTGAACTGGGGTGCACAAAGTTAAAAATCACACAACACCAGGCTATAGTCCAACAGGTTAAATTGGAAGCACACTAGCTTTCGGAGTGCCGGTCCTTCATCCTGTTGGACTATAACCTGGTGTTGTGTGATTTTTAACTCTAAAGTGGATAAGTTTCAATTAGTTAAAATCTTGCTTCAAGTATAATCTAGAAATTAAGTGGGATCAAAATTCTGTATTTCATCCTTATTTTTCAATTTCAATATGTATTCCTGCATCCACATTTTTGTAGAAAACTGTCAACATTTTGCATAGTTATTTCTATTGGTGAAGACCCACACAAACATACGAATGTCAAAAAGAAATGACTGCAGGCCTGTGCAAACTTTTTTCTAACTATTGTAAATGTAATCTTTCTTGATGTCTTTAATAAATAAGAACCAGTTATTTAATGGGCAAGATACAACACTGAGTGAAATGCTACTCATGATTCATAATTTTGTTCCAGATGCTACAGAAATATTCCAAGAGGTGATCAGCAGAAAAGTTAATCCACCAATTCCTTCCCCAGCTAATACTAACAGTGTTGTACAGACAGCAATTCCAGAATGTTTCAACCAACAAAGACAGGGGCAAAGTAGCCAACAGGAGGAATGTAATCTAATGCCAACTTTTACTTCAGACCATTGTCTGATTCAGAAAGAACCTCCAGGACAGCAGGAATTGAGGATTCGAACTGCCAAACAGGAAGGCAAACAAACTAACACATATGCTGAGAGCAAAGTAAGGGTAAGAGGAAGAAAAATATGGCAAACTGAAAAAGATCATCAGGATGCTGACCTTCCAGTCAATTTGGCAATGTTAGAGGACGGGCTGACCAATTTAGGGGAAGTGAAAGAGAATCTCCAACATACATTCAAAGAGATGCAAGTCAGTTTTCAGATTGAGGTGAAGCTGCTTCAAGGTGTAATTGAGTCCAGTACCAGTCAGATAGAATCAGCAGTGGAGGAGGTGAGCTCCACTGTGAACTCAGTTGAGACTACGCTGCAGAGTATGGATTCTAGACTAGTCAAGATTAACTCCAACTTATTACAACTCCAAGAAACTGTTGAATTTGGTTTCAAAGAACTGACCAAGGAAATTGCTTCCCTGGTCAAATGGCTGTGCCAGAACCTGAGTGCTGGACGTGTAGAACACCAGGCCATCAAACCACTCATTAGGACTATCAAGGCAGGTCCTATATAGATAAAACAACCCGTTATGCATGCTGGTCATTTAGCATCTTTTATTTTGGTATATGGCAAACCACATCAAAACCGTTAACCATAAATAAGAAGCATGATCATTTGTTTGGGTGTCTGCATAATAAAATCAACTGTTTGGTGCACATTGACACCTTGGTATGATTGTTATATAGAAAAGTTCAAGTGCTACCCTCTTATTTGATAAGGGATGATGGGGAACAATAGTTGTCATTTACACATTACTACTGAAGAAAGTGGAAACAGTAATATGTCCTCACTTATTCTGGAAAATCAATCTTTAAGCCATTTGTTCATGTTTTCTGAAGTGGATAGGAAATGAAAAACATTACTAGTGCTCATTACATTAAAGAATGGTTAGTAATTAAAATAATTTGCATATTTTAAGATTAATTTGTTTGCTATTAAATCCAATTTGAAGTTTACTTTTTCATCTGGGTCAATCTCAAAATAACACACCATTATTGAACCATTGGAACAGCTTTCCACTTCCACAACTGCAATCATGTCACTTAACTAGAGTAAGGTTGCTAAATTAGTTCCAAATTAGTGAAAATGTTGTGCTGTTGTTCAGTGCCCACCAGGAACTAGATTGGAAGAGATTTTCAGACAAAAACTATTTCCATTTCACATCTTGAGGTTGCCTTTGAACTTGAACAAAAGCAAAAATGTATGCCTGATACCCTAACCAGGTCAGATGGGTCTAACTGTAAACAAAGGGAGTGTGTTTATTTTAACCTGATGTGTTACATTCTTCAAATGTAATTTCTGCAAATATCATAACAGCAACAAACCTGGGATTACAGCAGTGTTTCAAGCAGTGATGGTGATGAACTTCATTCCATTACAAACTCTACATGACATGGGAGCTTGATTCTGTTCATTTTATAAAATTGAAGTGATATAAACAAGTTAGGAATTTTTTTAACCAATAAATATCACTTTATTTTGTTGTTTAAGACTAGAAACTTGTGTTAAATACAAAGGCCAGCATTCTCACTAAGCCAGAACTGACTGAGTTGGTTATGAACTGAAAATTAGGAATGCATGAGTGAAATTCAGACCTAATTAACAATCAACTACATCAAACTGATTACCAGTAAATATTGGTAATACAAATAGTCTTGTTCCCAGATCTCAGATGACACATTAGAGAACTGCACACAGTCTCATGCTTTGTTCAGATTTATTTGCAAATAAGATTATATACAACATAAGTAAGCAATTGAACATTGGCATTTACGGCACAGAAGGAAGCTACTTGGGCCATTGAGTCTGTGCTGACCAAAAAGCGAGCCATCTAACCTAATCTCATTTTCCAATATTGAGTTGCATATCCAGATACATTCTTAAATGACTTGCGGGTTGCTACTTCTACTAGTCTTTCAGTAATGAGTTCCAGGACCGCAACATCACTCTGAATGAAAAAAGAATCCTCATCTCCTTTCTAAACTTTCTACCAATCAATTAAGTCTGTTTGCCCTAATTACTGACTCCGCTAAGATAAATAAAATGTGGTCCATAATATTCGTATGTTCTTAAAATCATTAAATAATTTTAACAAAATAACCAGGATCACATGGAATGTCAGTTTTATGTTGTCAATAAGTGGAGTGTAAAATTGCATGGACCAATACTAAACCTGATATTTGTCAAATACAGCTGGGTGTATTTTATAGGCCACCAATAACGGGAAAAATAGAGGAGCAAATTTGCAAGGAAATTGCAGAGAAGTGTAAATATGATAAGAATAATAATGCAAGACCATTTATCTGCACATAGACTGATATTGTTAAGAGTGTAAAGGGCAGAGATGGAGATCAGATTCTGAAGTATGCTTAGAAAACTTTACTAATCGGTATATCTCATTACTAGGTCTGGTTCTGGGGAATGCCTCTTAAGGAAAATAAAAAGTTCTCAAGTAAGGGTTTGGAGGGATATGGACCGGGTGCTGGCAGGTGGGACTAGATTGGGTTGAGATATTTGGTCAATATGGACGGGTTGGACCGAAGGGTCCGTTTCAGTGCTGTACGTCTCTATGACTCTAAGTTCACAAAAATTAATAAATATAAAGTCACCATAACAAAGTGAGGGATTTATCTTGTCACTTTAAATGGTGCTTCAATTGCCTTCAAGTCAAAAGGGTTATGAAATTGTCATCACCTGCCGTGGGCCCCAAACTCTGGAGTGACCTCCTTAAATCCCTAACTTGTTTTCTTCCTTTAAAAGGAAGACACACCTCTTTAGCAAGGTAAAAACAATGACTGCAGATGCTGGAAACCAGAGTCTAGATTAGAGTGGTGCTGGAAAAGCACAGCAGTTCAGGCAGCATCAGAGGAGCAGTAAAATCGATGTTTCAGGCAAAAGCCCTTCATCAGGAATACAGGCAGAGAGCCTGAAGGGTGGAGAGACCCTTCAGGCTCTCTGCCTGTATTCCTGATGAAGGGCTTTTGCCTGAAACATCGATTTTACTGCTCCTCGGATGCTGCCTGAACTGCTGTGTTTTTCCAGCACGACTCTAATCTAAATCTTTAGCAGCCCTGCTCTTTACCTGCTATGTGGTTTGATATTCCATTGAAGCACTTTATGATGTACTTGTTTCTAATTTTCAATGTAATTAAAAAAGTTGTTGCAGTCACAACGCTAACAAAACCCAGTTTAGTGTGGCAATAGGTGAACATGTACAAAATATACTGTAGCAACTCACCAAGTTTACTTCTCCAGCAATTCTGAATCCTACAAGCTGTGCTACCAAGAAGAACAAGAGCTGACCTGCACATTGAACATTGCCCTAACTTTGACATATGTGGCCATTTTTCACTAAGTAAAAATTTTAGGACTACCAATATCAGAAGGACAGCAATGATTTTTAAAAACGGCATGCCATTGTCATCTTGGAGAATTAGGAGAGAGAACTAAATGTGGATTTTCCAGTGTCCTCCAGGACTCTACACCAAGGAGTGGAAAGCACGGATAGAATGGAAATCTGGTGGAGAAACATGGTAAAAATAGTATCCAGTGCTATAAATTGTCTAGGTCAGTCATGTCCTGAAAATAAATAAGATAAGCTCATGTTTTAAAATGATCAAAGCTGCATTAAAAACTTTAAAACATATATGAAAAACTTTCTTTTTCAGTTAAATACATTGTTTATTTCTTTTGCTTTTTTTTAAATCTAGCATTAACGTTTCCACCAACAGAAAAAGTAGCTGAAATGAAGGAACGGAAAGGCAGAGAGTATCAAGTCATGCTGCAACAACCACTCAGTCCACAGCTGAAAACTATTCACATCCCCAAATCAGTGGAGAATGCACCATTTCTGCAGGTGGTGTCTATGCTACATGTCTGTAATATACTACTTTTCTCAATCCTACTCTCCCAGGCAGTTACTTGCATCGGGCATTCTACTTAACAAAACCTATAATTAACATAGACAAAATAATTCTGTTATCCAATTGTTTTCTAGGAAGCCAACCAATGAAGGATAGAATCTGCTGCGCTTTTATACAATTTTATTTTTGTTTACGGTATTATACTTTACAAGCGTATACTTCCTAACCCAAAAACAACTTCAATCTATCTATTGAAATGGATTTAAGTGAATAGACAGCTAATACATACAAGTTGCATGGACTTTTTTAGATTAGATTAGATTCTCTACAGTATGGAAACAGGCCCTTCGGCCCAACAAGTCCACACCGACCCTCCAAAGAGTAACCCACCCAGACCCACTACTCTACCCAAGATTTACCCTAGATGTAAGTAATTAGCTTGGGTAGTGGAAGATATATAATTATATATTGGCTCACATCAGGTTCAAACTCAAAGGAATAAATACCACATTGTTTAAAAAATTGAGTTTTGTTAATATTGGAATGCTGAGTATTAGGATCTTGGGGTGAAGTCTAGCCTTTGCTGCTGGGTTTTCATGCTGTTGATAGGAGTGCTGATCTTTGCTGTGCCTGCCTCATGCAATAGGATAAGCAGGCAATCTAATGCCACACCTTGACTTTTTATAAAAAATTGCAATTGTAAAGAGCTTTTTGTGGGATAAGAACCTCCCAGGGTGTTGTACAGCCAATGCCATATAAAAATGCCAGACACAAAAAACAATTTAAAGCAGTCAGTCTAAAAGCTCTTTTAAAGAGCTGCCATAGAAATGATGGGCCTAGTGTGCTGTATCATCCCTATGATTGGTGTAATTTTACATTCTCCCAGAGTGAATTATGTATTTTCTTTGCTGACCAATATTCTCTTTTTTTCCTGAATGCAAGAGCTTCTTTCTAGTGATTAGTTGCTTGTTCACCTTCACTCAAAGATATTTGGCTTGACCTTGCAGGAGCAAGGTATCTTGCAGCACCATTTTGCTGCATCCTGCAAGTCAAAATTCTTTCTCTTTCATAATTTCTTTAAGTGCAAGCTGTTAATATTATGATGAGGGCAGGAGGGCATCAGACACCTTTCTCTGTTTCACAGCTGACAATCTCATAAATGAAATTTAAAGATGGAGAAAGAATCAAAGGAACATTTTCACTTTATACATTTAATGATCTAGATTAAGGAACTGAAAATTTTGGCTAAGTTTGCAGACAATACAAAAATAAGTAGAGGGACAGGTAGCATCAAGGAGGTGGAGTGGCTGCAGGAGGATTTGGACAGGTTAGGAGAGTGGGCAAAGAAGTGGCAGATGAAGTACAACATGGGAAAGTGTGAGGTCATGCATTTTGGACTATTTTCTAAATGGGGAGAAAATTCAGAAGTCTGAAGTGCAAAGGGTCTTGGGAGTTCTAGTTCAGGATTCTCTCAAGGTAAACTTGCAGGTTGAGTCAGTAGTTAGGAAGGCAAATGCAATGATGGCATTTGTTTTGAGAGGACATTAATATTAAAGCAGGGTTGTACTTCTGAGGCTTTATAAGGCTCTGGTCAGACCGCATTTGGAGTATTGTGCGCAGTTTTGGGCCCCATATCTCAGAAGGATGTACTAGCCCTGGAGCATGTTCAGAGGAGGTTCATGAGAATGGTCCCAGGAATGAAAAGCTTAACTTATGTGGAAGTTTGAGGACTCTGGGTTTACACTTGGAGTTTAGAAGGATGACGGGTGATCTAATTGAATTATACAGATTACTAAATGCCATGGACAGAGTAGATGTTGGGAAGATGTTTCCACTGGTAGGAGAGACTAGGCCCAAGGGCACAGCCTTCGAGTAAAGCGAGGGCCTTTGTAGAATGGAGATAAGGAGAAACTTCTTCAGCCAGAGTGGTGTACTTATGAAATTCATTGCCACAGAAGGCTGTGGAGGACAGGTCATAGAGTATATTTAAGACTGACTGGAGCGTCAGAGGCTGAGGGGTGACCTTATAGAGGTTTACAAAATTATGAAGGGCATGGATAGGATAAATAGACAAAGTCTTTTCCCTGGGGTCGGGGAGTCCAGAACTAGAGGGCATAGGTTTAGGGTGAGGGGGGGAAAAGATATAAAAGAGACCTAAGGGGCAACATTTTCACGCAGAGGGTGGTACGTGTATGGAATGAGCTGCCAGAGGATGTAGTGGAGGCTGGTACAATTGTAACATTTAAGAGGCATTTGGATGGGTATATGAATAGGAAGGGATTGGAGGGATATGGGCCGTGTGCTGGCAGGTGGGACTAAATTGGGTTGGGATATCTGGTCGGCATGGACGGGTTGGACCGAGGGGTCTGTTTCCATGCTGTACTGAGATAGATAGGTTCTTGAGTATCAAGGGGATCAAGGGTTACAGGGAGAAAATGAGAGAATGGGGTTCACAATCCTCTCCTCGGATGCTGCCTGACCTGCTGTGCTTTTCCAGCACCACTCTAATCTAAACTCAGAAGCTTATCAGCCATGCTGGAATGGTGGAGCAGACTCGATAGGCTGAATGGCCTAATTTCTGCTCCTATTTCTTATGGTCATAGAAAGTGAATTAGAATGGGTGAATTCAGATACAGAAATAGGGAGGGAAATAAAGATTGGATTCAGATAGGTAAGTATTAGGAAAAGTAAGAGAATAAAATTGTTTACTTTTTAAAATCACTAACAAGAATTGACAACATGCAGAAATGAGATTAAACGCTTTATAGTGTTCCCATTTTAGACCAGAGATGTTGATTAGTATGTGTTTATAAATATCATAGCATTTAATTGGTGATATACTCTTAATTACGAATTTTAACTTTATATGGTGAGTCTAAATAATTAATTAAAATCCAGCAAATTCTTAAATGTACCTGTGAGACTCATAACAAGATGCCATTCATAGAAAACAAATTATAGAGTGGTGTAAAAAAGTATTTTTTAACCAATCCATTCAGACATATTATAACACACCTCTGAGCAGCTGAGACTTGAACCCAGACCTTCCAGTCTAGACGTAGGGATAATATCACAGCACCATAAAATTCCTTTTTGGAGTGGTATAAGTCAACCAGCAAGTTAAGGAAATTTGCAGATCATTTATTGTTGCTTAACCTTCTGAATATTTTGGCCACATTACCCATCAAAAATGGGTGCACCATTAACACTGTTTGTGTCCTTACAAAGACAAGCAGCACAGGTCTTAACTAAGGACAGTATCTCCGGTAACCCTCATTTTGTAGGAGCAAATTACTGCAGATGCTGGAATCTGTACTGGAAACAAAAAAGTGCTGAAAATCACAGCAGGTCAGTCAGCAAACAAGAGAGAGTAAGCTAAACATGGCTCTTGTCCTTGCCTGACATCTCTGCACATGCAGACTTGTTGCATGGATAACAGACTATATGTAACACCTACTATGAACCAGATATTAAAACTAAAGTCTGAATAGATAAACTCTGAGTTCTCAATGGAGTCTTCAGTCTATATTGTTAGCAATCTATTATTTTGTCTTTTGGGAGCTATCACTTTCAGTGCTTACAAAACAAATACATTTAAAAACTGTCAGAATTCAAGAATTTATTAGCAACTGCAAATCTTTAATAGGCATACAGCAGAGATCAATACATCATAGTGTCTAGCAAGTAATTTACAGTGCCAGATTGTCATCAGGTTACTGGACAGAGAAGGGTGCATTGTCTACTTCTTGGAGTGTGTTAGCATTAACATCCATCCGCACAAACCATGGTCATCATTTCTTGTGCTTGACTGTTAAAGTCCTTGTGTCTCAATATGCTAGTCATCTGATTCAATCAATCCAATCATTTTTGTCTGTAGCAGCACAAATTCCAGGTCTCTTACTGGAACTGCAAGTTTAAACATCTTGGATTCATAATGTGGAGGTGCCAGTGTTGGACTGGGGTGGATAAAGTCAGAAGTCACACAATACCAGGTTATAGTGAAATTTGAGAACCCCAAAAGTAAAATTTTCTATTTTACTAGTTTATAATACTGTTTTGAAGTATTGGGAATTCAAGGGTTAAAGATCCTGTATTAGAGTGACTCACTATATCAGGCTGAGAACCGAATTCATAGTGGGTGTCTGGCTACCTCTGAACTGCCAAAATCATCTGGAGACATCCCAGACCCAGGCAAAGATATTTGTTTCTCTGAATAAGACTGTCAGCCCTAGTTATAAATCTTATTAACTGCCTCCTGTTTCTATTAACACACTTCCTTACTATTAAGAAGAAGACCAACAATGAGAACAATACGAAGTCCTATTATCTACCTCCTTTGCTACTAACATAAGATTGTGAATAATACAGTAACAAGCTCCTGTGAACAATTCTATCTGTCACAGGAAGGTAGCAATCACTAGTCATTGTAAGATTGAGAAATACCTGCTTTAACAGCATAGTAGCAATTAGCCAGATGATGTTAAGAACTTTGTATTAGTCACACCCGAACAAGATATAAAGTATACTGCTTGCATGTAATGTTCAGAGATTCATTGAGGGGTGCCACCACATGAAGGCTATGAAACTCCTTTGGTGTCACCCAGAATCTCTCGCTGGCTGTTCAGTAATAAGGTGTCTACCTTTGAACTGAAACTTGTGTCATCTGGAGTTAAGAGTCAACATTTGCACAAAAACAGGTATTTCTGAATCTTACAAGGACTAGTGATTGCTACCTTCCTATGACAAATAGCGAATTGTTCGCAGGAGCTTGTTACTGTATTATTCACAATCTTATGTTAATTGGAAAGGAGGTAGATAGTAGGATTTAGTATTGTTCTCATGTTGGTCTTCACATACCCTTGTTAATAGGTAAGGTAGTGTCTTAATAGGAATAGGAGGCAGTTAATAAGATTTATAACCAGGGCTGACAGTCTTTCAGGGAAACAAATATCTTTGCCCAGGGCTGGGAGCAAAATACACATGTACAACTCCAGATGATCTTGGCAGTTCGGAGGTAGCCAGACACCTGCCGTAATTTCCAGTCTCAACCTGTCAAAGGACAGGTACACGATCAAACATATAGTGAGTCACTCTAATAGGGGATCTTTAACCCTTGAATTCCCAATACTCCAAAACATTACGGTAAGCCAGTAAAATAGAATTTGTTTTACATTTTGGGGTTCTCAAACTTCATAAATAGTTCCACAAGTTTATTTGAAATCAAAAGCTTTTGGAGCACTGCTCAGGTGAAGTGATGAAGGAGCAGCGCTCCAAAAGCTTGTTTTTTCAAATAAACCTATTGGACTATAACCTGGTCACGTGACATCTAATCTTGAATTCAAAACTAGATTGTTATTTCCAGCTCTTAATCAACGTTTTGTAAAAGCATATTAAAAACAAAAATGCTGGAAAAACTCAACAGGTCTGGCAGCATCTGTGAGAAAGAAGCAATGCTAAATGATCTGAAATCTTCTAACTCTAGTTCATTTCTCCCCATAAATGCTTCAGATCTGCTGAGTATTCCCAGCAATTTCTGTTCTTATTTCAGATTTCTAGCATCTGCCATATTATGGACCAGGCCAGACCCCTCAAAACATTTTAAGAAAGTAGCCCAGAACCTAACTTTCCTAGTTGTTTTAAGTATTGTAAGGTGAATATTCCAGGAGCATCGCAGCTGGTCAAACCACTCTATTTTAAACAAAACAGAATTTATTAACACACGAACAAAAGAAAACCGAATTTAGAATAACATAATTTATCTGAAAACCCAGTTGATTCTATCGCAACTTAATGATGCTGTTGCAAATACCTGCAAGATCCCCATAAACACCCCCTTGTCTAAAAAAGTAAAATCAAACATTGTCTGTGTCATCTCTCCTGTAAGAACCTGAGTCAGCCAGAAAGCCTCTGTTGAATCCGGGAAACTTTTCTCCCAGCAGCTTGCTTTGACCAGCAGTTTCAAACAGACTGCTTGGTAAAGCCAAGTCAAACCAAACCAAGCCAGAAAACACCCAGAACTGGGAGAACTGGCCACTCCCCTTTCATTGTACAAGTGTTATAAAAAAACATAAGCCTTATATAAAACTACAAAACAAGAAAAAACAAAATTACAAAAATAAAGAAGAATACGAATAGTCCATTCAACAAGAACACGACTGATGAACTTAAACACCATTTTTGGCCACTATCCCCATGGACTTTGATGATTTTAACATGTAAAAATAGACCACTGTAAAATGTCAAACTTCAAACAGTATTATTTTGGTGCAACAATGGCATTTTTAAACTATCAGTTGACTGCGTCTTATGTTCAGTGGTTCATTAAAAGAATAAAGATGATAGGCTTCTGCATTGGCTGACTGCCTATAACTTATGTCTAACATTAAAGGTATTGCAATTACCACTCAACTAGAAAACATAACAGTATTTCCAGAAAAGGCAGAGGAAAGCCAGAAGGATTGGAATCACTGAGAAAGCTGTATTATAAAGCACACTTCTGTTCTTCAGCATTATTGACTTTTCTAAACTTGCAGAACAACTTCATCCATTTTAATGAGCTTACTTTTAACATGTGTAACTACACTTGCCTAGCAACCCATGCAGCGCTATTTCTGTGAAAGTGCCAATCTTCAGCAATCTTGATTAACAAAATAGAATCATTACTTTTGCCAAGTAACCTTGCTGTATTCGAAATGATTTGGACAGTATTTTCTGATGACACCCAGTGCGACTTTGTCACTACGTAATGTAGCTTCTCCACAGTTGCTAAATTATTATTTATTAAACTACTTATTAAACATCTAGTACTGGATAAGCATAAATTTCCTGCAAATAATATTGCATAAAATGAAACCATTGTGTTTGGTTCCTGTTGTAAATTCTGTTCCCTAGCTACCGACTCCATCCTTTTCCCTGGCAACTGAAATTAAATCTGACTCCTTGGAACCTTAGTGTCAAATTTGACCTTTTGAGATAACCTATATTCATAGTACACATCGATTCTTGTCTTCTTAACCTTGCCCCTCCCTCAACTAAATCACAGAATCATAGAGTTGTACAACACAGAAATAGATTTCTTGGCTCATTGTGCTTGATGACCGGTGTGGAGACAATCTATTAATAGTCCCACTTTGACCTGAAACCTTGTATGCCATGGTACTTCAAATGTTCTTCCAAGTACTTTTTAAATATTGCAATGGTTCCTGCCTCTAACATTCATTTAGATGGTGAGTTCCAGATACCTACCACCATCTGGATAAAATAATTCTTCTTTCATCATTATCAACAATCACTTACTAATTAGTATGATTGTCAGCCTAGGAAATTCTGTGTCACTGGCCATGTGTTCTATGGTTCCTTGTGTAGCTGATGAGTCCAATTCTAGAGCTGCATCTCTGACCAGACATTTGGTAGCTGTTTCCGGGAGGTGGAATTGGACCTTGGCCTTGAGATTGCTGATATTTCTTTTTCCAATTCCTTTTTTGTCATTCATCTTACTGATGGGTTTCTCAAAAGAATTGTATTTCTTCATACAGGAAGTTTCTCCAAATTGGTTTCTTCTGGATAAGGATCTCCAGAATGATGCATTTTTTGAGGGAAGCCTCAGGGAGTCTTTGAAATGTTTCCTTTGTCTTCCTCTCATTTCAGAGCTTTCCTTGAGCTAACCAATTCCGATACCCACCATTCTCAAGGTAAAATAATTCTTCATTAAATCCCCTCTAAACCTCTTGCCCCTTGCCTTAAATTTATGGCCTGTGCAAATTAACCTTTTTATTAATGGGAAAACATCTTCCCAACTGATTCTGGATAATCCAAGATGGAGGACGGGAAAAGTTTCTGGCTATAACAGCTGCTCCTTTTTTGAGGTATTTTAGGTGCTGGAGGTGATTTCCTCCAATTCCAGGAGCAGCAATTACTGTTTTATATGCTGTTGCATTGTTTTGGAACTTTGGGGAAAAAAAAGTCAAAACAACAGCAGTTTTAAAAGGGAGAAGAACAAACAAAGGAAGCACATAGTGAGGCCAGTGCAGGAGAGATAGATAGAGAGACAGAAAAAGAAACTGACACCACAGTGTACCTGCACAGTTACTGCCTTTGCTGTTTGAATTCATGTATCGCTGGACATCGGAGTGCGTCTGGGAAAATTAACAAACAGTGAAATTCACAACTAATCTTGGAGGAACTGATTGGGCCAAGTTCACAACACAGAATCAGATAAGTTCATTGTTTTAAGTGGCCTACAGAAAGTCTGCAGTGAGTATAGTGGGTTCTTTCTTGATGATATGTTTTTTGAGATATGTCTCTTGATTAAACTTAAAATACAAACCATAACTATTAATCTAAACTGGGGTAGTGTTTTGTAGAGGAATAAGACAGTTATTTACTGGGTCTGTAGACTGTGAAAGAGCAAAAATGGCCTTTAGTAGAGTGATATGTGCTTCTTGTCAGATGTAGGAATTTAAAGAGAGTTTAAAGGTTACCGCGGATTATACCTGCAATAAATGCTGTTGGTTGCGAATCTTATCAGATCAAATGGATCGGTTGGAGAGACAGAAGCAATGAGAAATTTGCAGCAGCAACAGTATTTGATGGATGGCAGTTATAGGAAGGGGGGGAAAAGTCTCAGATACAGTCATATAGATGGGTTAACTCCAGGAAAGGTAAGAGAGGTAGGCACCTAGTGCAGGTGTGTTCTGTGGCTATACCCATTTCAAACAGGTATGCTGTTTTGGAAAATGTAGGGGGTGAAGGATTCTCAGGGAAACAGCACAAACAGCCAAGTTTCTGGTATTGAGACTGGCTCTAATGCAACCAGGGGTATGTCGGGTTCTAAGAGATCAATTGTGTTAGGGGATTCTCTAGTCAGAGGTACAGACAGACGTTTCTGTGGCCAGCAGCGAAAAAACAGAATGGCGTGTTGCTTCCCTGGTGTCAGGATCAAGGATGTCTCAGAGAGGGTGCAGAATGTTCTCAAGGGGCCAGCCAGAGGTCATTGTCCACATTGGAACCAACGACATAGGAAGGGAAGAGGTTGAGATTCTGATGGGCAATTACAGAGAGTTAGGCAGGAATTTTAAAAAAAAGGGAGGTCCTTGAGAGTAGTAATATCTGGATTACTCCCAGTGCTACGAGCTAGTGAGGGCAGGAATAGGAGGATAGAGCAGATGAATGCATGGCCGAGGAACTGGTGTATGGGAGAAGGATTCACATTTTTGGATCATTGGAATCTCTTTTGGGGTAGAAGTGACCTGTACAAGAAGGACGGATTGCACCTAAATTGGAAGGGGACTAATATACTGGCACAGAAATTTGTTAAGAGCTGCTCAGGAGGATTTAAACTAGTAAGGAGGGGGTGGGACCCAGGAAGATAGTGAGGAAAGAGATCAATCTGAGATGGGTACAGTTGAGAACAGAAGAGAGTCAAACAGTCAGGGCAGGCAGGGACAAAGTAGGACTAATAAATTAAACTGAATTTATTTCAATGCAAGGGGCCGAACAGGGCGTGGTTAGGAACATGGGACTGGGATATCATAGCAATTACAGAAACATGGCTCAGGGATGGGCAGGACTGGCAGCTTAATGTTCCAGAATACAAATGTTACAGGAAGGATAGAAAGGGAGGCGAGAGAGGGGGTGTGGCGTTTTTTGATAAGGGATAGCATTACAGCTGTGCTGAGGGAGGATATTCCTGGAAATACATCCGGGGAAGTTATTTGGGTGGAACTGAGAAATAAGAAAGGGATGATCACCTTATTGGGATTGTATTATAGACCCCCTAATTGTCAGAGGGAAATTGAGAAACAAACTTGTAAGGAGATCTCCGCTCGCTGTAAGAATAATAGGGTGGTTATGGTAGGGGATTTTAACTTTCCAAACATAGACTGGGACTGTCATTGTGTTAAGGGTTTAGATGGAGAGGAATTTGTTAAGTGTGTACAAGAAAATTTTCTGATTCAGTATGTGGATATACCTACAAGAGAAGGTGCAAAACTTGACCTACTCTTGGGAAATAAGGCTGGGCAGGTGACTGAGGTGGCAGTGGGGGAGTACCTTGGGGCCAGTGACCATAATTCCATTAGATTTAAAATAGTGATGGAAAAGGATAGACCAGATCTAAAAGTTGAAGTTCTAAATTGGAGAAAGGCCAGTTTTGACAGTATTAGGCAAGAGGAAAATCAGGAGGGCAAAAAGGGGACAAGAGATAGCTTTGACAAATAGAATTAAGGAGAATTCAAAGGGTTTTTATAAATACATTAAGGACAAAAGGGTAACTAGGAAGAGAATAGGGCCCCTCAAAGATCAGCAAGGCGGCCTTCGTGTGGAGCCGCAGAAAATTGGGGAGATACTAAACGAGTATTTTGCATCAGTATTTACTGTGGAAAAGGATATGGAAGATATAGAATGTAGGGAAATAGAAGGTGACACCTTGCAAAATGTCCATATTACAGAGGAGGAAGTGCTGGATGTCTTGAAACACAAAGGTGGATAAATCCCCAGGACCTGATCAGGTGTACCGTAGAACTCTGTGGAAAGCTAGAGAAATGATTGCTGGGCCTCTTGCTGAGATATTTGTATCATCAATAGTCACAGGTGAGGTGCCGGAAGATTGGAGGTTGGCTAACGTGGTTCCACTGTTTAAGAAGGTGGTAAGGACAAGCCAGGGAACTATAAACCGGTGAGCCTGACCTCAGTGGTGGGCAAGTAGTTGGAGGGAATCCTGAGGGACAGGATGTACATGTATTTTGAAAGGCAAGGACAGATAGGGATAGTCAACATGGCTTCGTGCATGGGAAATGGTGTCTCACAAACTTGTTTGAGTGTTTTGAAGAAGTAACAAAGAGGATTGATGAGGGCAGAGCGGTAGATGTGATCTATATGGACTTCAGTAAGGCGATCGCCAAGGTTCCCCTTGGGAGACTGTTCAGCAAGGTTAGATCTCTCTGAATACAGGGAGAACTAGCCATTTGGATACAGAACTGGCTCAAAGGGTGGTGTGGTGGAGGGTTGTTTTTCAGACTGGAGGCCTGTGACCAGTGGAGTGCCACAAGGATCGGTGCTGGATCCTCTACTTTTTGTCATTTACATGAATTATTTGGATGTGAGCATAAGAGGTACAGTTAGTAAGTTTGCAGAGGACACCAAAATTGGAGGTGTAGTGGACAGCGAAGAAGGTTACCTCAGATTACAACGGGATCTTGACCAGATGAACCAATGGGCTGAGAAGTGGCAGATAGAGTTTAATTCAGATAAATGAGAGGTCCTGCATTTTGGGAAAGCAAATCTTAGCAGGACTTATACACTTAATGGTAAGGCCCCAGGGAGTGTTGCTGAACAAAGAGACCTTGGAGTGCAGGTTCATAGCTCCTTGGAAGTGGAGTTGTAGGTAGTTAGGATAGTGAAGGCGGCATTTGGTTTGCTTTTCTTTATTGGTCAGAGTATTGAGTACAAGAGTTGGAAGGTCATGTTGCAGCTGTACTGGACATTGGTTAGGCCACTTGGAATATTGCATCCAATTCCGGTCTCCTTCCTATTGGAAAGATGTTGTGAAACTTCAAAGGGTTCAGAAAAGATTTACAAGGATGTTGCCAGGGTTAGAGGATTTGAGCTATAGAGAGAGGCTGAACAGGCTGGGACTGTTTTCCCTGGAGCATCGGAAGCTGAGGGGTGACCTTATAGATGATAAAATCATGAGGGTCATGGATAGGAAAAATAGACAAAGTTTTTTTCTCTGGTGTTGGGGAGTCCAGAACTAGACAGCATAGGTTTAGGGTGAGAGGGGAAAGATATAAAAGAGACTTAAGAAGCAACTTTTTCACGCAGAGGGTGGTACGTGTATGGAATGAGCTGCCAGAGGAAGTGATGGAGGCTGGTACAATTGCAACATTTAAGCATTTGGATGGGTATATGAATAGGAAGGGTTTGGAGGGATATGGGCCGGGTGCTGGCAAGTGGGACTAGATTGGGTTGGGATATCTGGTCAGTATGGACGGGTTGGACTGAAGGGTCTCTTTCCTTGCTGTACATCTCTTTGACTCTATAACTATCCTCTCTATGCTCCTTTATAGTTCTGTAGATCTGTCCTCTCTCGGTCTTCTCTGCTTGAAGGAAGCCAACCCCAGCCTATCTAGTCTCTCTTCATAGCTACAACACTCCAGCCCAGGCAACACCCTGGCAAATCTCCTCTGCATCCTCTCATATACTTGCTTAATGTCAACTTTCTCATTGCACAATTGATTGGTTTTCCAAATTCAATTCTCTGGAAACTTATTATCCAAAACTCTGGTATCCTGCCCTTACTCACATTAAGCTCTATTTACTTATCATCCCTGTATCTATATATCTCCATTAGTTCCCAGTCAACCAATATTTTGATTTTAAAATGCTCATTGTTGTTTTTAAACTCTTCTTGGCCTCATCCCTTCTTTTCTTTGTAACCAACTCTTGCTCAGCAATCCTCAGAAATATTTGTTAATCTAATTATGGCTTCTTGTGCACTCTGATTTTAAATCCATCACAATCGATGGCCAGGATTTTAGTTGTCTAGACTTAAGGTCAGGAATTTCCTCCTTGTACCTTTCTGATTTGCTTTCCACCTGAACACCTGTGCTTTGGCAAAGACTCTGATCATCAGATCTATTATCTTCTATTATGGCCTTGTTATACATTTTGTTTTGTGCATTGGGACACTACAGAAATACAATTTATATTATTTAATGGCTAATAAGATGTATTATCCAATATTTAAAAATATTAGTGTGTTTAGAGAAATAATTTAATAGCTGCAAAGTCAATCAGTTGCACTTTTTGCAGAAATTCATATAAAAATGTCAACCTTGATTCAATAGTAATACACTCTCTCCTGGATTAACTCATTGTTCTGCAGAATGAGAGTACATAATCTCCATTGACACTTCATTGCAGTGTAGAGAGAGAGTGCTATCTTGTGGGGATGGGAATGGGGAATGGGGAGTGATGTGTGTGCGCGTGTGTATATTTTTTTATATATATTATGTATATACGATCTTTAGAGTGGAATATTAAACCCTACCCCAGCTTGCTTGGCCATGTGTGCATAAACGAATCCATGGCACTATTCAAAAATGAATGAGGAGCTGCTTTGTCAAAGATCTCCCCAAACTAACTCTACAAATATAGTTTAATTGGTCCTTACACTTATTGTTACCTGTCTGATCTAGTTGTCAATTAATTTACGCTAATATGTATACAAAGTGGTTAAGGATGTCCTAAGAATATAACATGTTACATACATGCAAGCTCTTTACATATTTTAATTTTGTTTTTGTTTTACAATTTACATTTGCTTGGAAAGTGGTGGATATTTGTATTTATACTGTCTTGGCCTATCCTCCTTGAAACCTTTTATTCAGGTACTCCTGTAGAGTAGTTATTTGAATAGGTCCTGAGGTCAATTGGAAACTTGTTGGTGTTGGAAACTTACTTTGATTAGCAGCTGTTTAGCTCCTATTCATTAGCTCGTCAACCCCAGGCAATATCATACCTTTTTCTTCCAAATTTGAGGTTTTTGTTTAAAAATAATTGCTCAGCTGATGATCCATTTGGAGCCAAGTACAGTAGCTGGAATGTGGCAGGTATCCAAAGGTTTTGTATGAATTCATGAACTTCCTGTGGCCTTGAACTAAGTGAAAAAAAAAATCAATACTTCATTTTGTAGCCGGCTGAGGGATTATAATCTCACCTCTGAAGTAAATGGGAATAACAGATATTTTCCATTGTTATTTATGCACTGGAGACTGACCAATCTTTTTGTTCAAGGATTTTATACATCTATATAATGTTCTACTTTTAAAGTTCATTCTTATTTTCTACCAAGTATTTTATTTCATTTTTTATTTGGTGCACTTCAAGTTGTACTAACACTACAATCCTGGAAACAATAAATTTTTTGTAGTTTGATTTTTTTTTTGGCGCTCTGACTGGGAAACTGCTAATGATAAGAGCTTGCAATCTAAGCTGATGTAGAAGTGCTGAGGAAGTGCAGTATTATTGAAAGAACAATCTTTCAGATGAGGTGTAATACCACATCTACATGCTTTAGTGCCTTTAGTGAACAATAAAAAAAATCCATATAATAGCAGGCAATTCTATTGGTCAACATTCTTCTGTCAACCATTACCATTAAAGATATATTAGTCATTCTTGCTGTTTGTTGCATCCTATTGTACAACAAAATGGATTCACATTCATTTCACTAATTTATGTTCTTGAGGCAAAAGATAGAACACGTTTAGGGAAATTGTCCTTCTGTATGCACTCACCAATACCTTTATCAAATGGACAAAACCTGTGAACCAAATATTGATCAATATTTGGACAGTTAGGTTTTAATTCAAGATTGGTTAATTTGATGAACTTAAATATTACTGTTTTTTTTAAAAATAGTATGTTAAATGACCATTTAAACACTGTATTCTAGCATCCAGGCTTGAAAACAGGGCAGAAGCGCTATCTATATAGTATTGCTAATATCTACAGCACAGATCATATGCACAGGCTGCTGCAGAAACAATATTTAAGCATGTTGCAACATCGTACCCAGCTTGGTAAGTACAAAGTATTTTACGATGATTAAAAGTTTCATGATTATAATGTCCAGCATTTTATATCAAAGCTTGACCAAAATGAAAGCAAAATACTGTAGATGCTAGGATTCGAAATAGAAGTAACAAAGTGCTGAAGAAACTCACCAAGTCTAGAGGCATCTGTGGAGAGAGAGAAACTAAATCAATTTGAGTCAGTTCTGATTCTTCTTCAGACCTTTTTTGGGTTAAAATTTGATTTGAGTTGAAAGAGAATGTAAGAAATATGGAAGACAAAGTTCGAAGAGGGAATAAAAGCAAACTCCAGTTGAAATAAGAGATGAAGACTAAGAAATACTTGAACTTAAATTTAGACTGTTCAATTTTGAAACATTTCCCCTTAAAAGGCTACAGACTAGGAAAATTATTTAACTACGTGCATAGTTGCAGCTGATCTCTGAACGGCAACACTAAGAACAGTTATCAGCTATAGCGAAGTAATCAGGATACTTACACCAGAGTTTTACCCTTTAAATTGATTTTGAGGCAAATTTGTGGGGCTAAAATTAATAAAATTTCCCCATTTAATAATCTGACTATCCTGTTTGTTCAATCATGTATTCTCATTTGTCTACACCAGGGTATATAACCCCACGTGAATTTCAGAAGTACACTGATTATCTCACAAAACAGTCCCACCAAGAAATCTGGAAGCAAAGCAGCAGGTCATCAACAGCTCCAAGCTCTAAGCAGTCACCAACTTTACAAGCTGGAAGACCACGTTTCCTCCCCATCATAGGGGACAGCAGCGGGAGGTTTGTATGTTTTACATTAATTTTCCTGCTTTATTCCCATCCCTCATTATCAAATCCAAGAATATTGCAGAATTAAAGATGGGTAGTTAATTTGTTATGAGTATTTATTTTACATAGTACTGGCCTGTTAATTCAGATCCTGATTAAAGAATGTCCATTAAGTTGGGAGCATGAATGTTAATAGATTTCAGACCTGCCTTTGATAGTCTCAGAAACCAGCATGTCGGATTACTCAAAGGTAGTCTTAGTTTAAGTTCAGGAGTGCACTGCTGCTGCCCAATATCGTGTTAGAATAATACTCAAGATAGCATATTTCTTACATGTCCTTTTAGTGTAGACTTCTTAACCTTTTCCAGAATATCAATGATATTTAATGCTATAGTCATGAAAGTATTTCTATACTCACCATAACATTTGGTATACAAATTGCATGGGGTTAAAAGATCAGGTGACTGAGAATAAGTGGAGCTTCAGCCCTTACAACTATCCCCTGGGTCTGAGATTCTTGCAGTTTGCATAATGAGAATTTGAGCTGCAAAGTTTATGAGCAAACTACCCAGGCACTCAGTGCAGGGAGCCATTCAAGTATCAGTACTAAATAGGAATATTTTGGTGGTAGAGACAGTAGAGTTAGGGAAATAAACAGTTCTGTACAGCTTCAAGGAGGATCTAGAATGCTGTGCTGCCTGCCCAGTACCAGGGATTAGGATATCTGCTTTGGATTAGAGAGGAACTCAGTGGAAAGGGGAAGATCCAGTTATTCTTGGCACATGTGGGTACCAATGACAAATGAGATTAGGAAAGAGGTTCCACTTGGGGAATTATGATCAGATAGAAACTAAATTTGAAAGTAGAGCTCTCTGTTAGTAATAATCCCAAGATGACATGAGCTGCAATTTGTAATGGGATAAATAAGGTTGGGAGCGAAGTATGAGGCTTAAGGACTGGTGTGGGAGAAATGGATTTTGATTCATAGAACATTAGTAGCTGTACTAGGGAAAATTGGCAGCTGTACTGTTGAAATGGGTTTAACGTGAACTGTGCTCTAGCAAATCACAACTTTGGCAGTAGAGACTGCTGTAAACAGAAGAGTGGGGGAAGGGGGTCATGAAAGAGATGTGGTCAATGAAGTATGGGGATAGGGAAGTTTTGATTATAAACAGTTTAAGATTAATTGCTCAATTCAATTGGATGATTCTATGATAGCTGCTGGTTCATGAGTTTTCAAAGAAATCAATTGAGAAATTTGATTACTTGATTTCCTCTTTTTAAAAATCCATTTCTAATTGGTACTTTGCATAGTTCTTGATAGTTCAAGTGAACAAATAGTGTTGCCAAGTAATGTTTTTAAAAAATTTTTCATGAGATCGGAGTGTTGCTGGCAAGGCCAGCACTCTTTGGCCATTACTAATTGCCCTCAGGAAAGTGGTCATAAGCTGCCTTCCTGAAGCGCTGCTTTCCATTTGGTATAGATGCACTCTGCTGTTCAGACGGAGCCTTCGAGTTTGATCCAAGAATGGTGAGGTTACTAAACCACTAATCCAGAGTTCTAAACTATTGTCCTGGGATAAGAGTTCAAAAAACACCAGGACAGATGGTGAAATTTGAATTCAATAAAAATCTAAAATGCAGAGCTTGTCTAATGTAACCATTGCTAATTGTTGTAAATGCCCAACTGGTTTACTAATGCCCTTATAGAGAGAAGGAAGCTGCCATCCTAACCCAGTTTGACCATGGTACGATTCAGTCCTTCAGGAAGATGGTTGACCCTTAACTGTCGTCTGAAATTGTCCAGCAAACCACTTAGTTCAAGGACAAGTAGTGAATGGATAATAAATGCTGCCCAGTCAGTGATGTCTGCTTCCACGAATAAAATAATAAGATATTAATAGGCCTGAACATTGGTAATAATTGCACAAATATTTCTATTTCTGACTTAATGATAGAAGTTTGAGGTGATGCATTTTGGGAGGTTAAATGAAAGAGGAAAGTACAGCACTTTTAGGAGCATTGATATACAAAGGAATCTTGGGCTGTAAGTCTACAGCTCCCTGAAAGTGGCAACTCAAGTGGATAATGTGGTCTAAAAGAGATATGTGTGAGGAACGAATTTACATAGAATGTGGTAGGTGCTTGGAACAGATTGCTAGGGCAGGTAGTAGAAGCAGAAACATTAGCAAAGTTTAAGATGCAATCAGACAGACAGGAGAGATTCTGACCACATGTAGGCAGATGGGATTAGTTTAAAATACCATCGTGGTCAGCACAGACATTGTGAGCCGAAGGGCTATTCCTGTCCTGTTCTACGTTTTATGTACATAGTATATCAGGGTAGTGATTTGGATAATGACGACCAGAGTGTGGAAGGAAGGGATACAATACAAATGTAACAGTGTACTAGCAAATAAAACCAGAGATTGGACTCATAACATTCATAACAAAATGGATAAATTGTTAGCACAGTTAGAAATAAACATGTACCAGCCAAGTTGTACTTGAATATTGAAGAATTCTTGACATTTTAAAAAAAATTAGTGCCTAGGAAAATATTAATTGAAGTCTTTAGTACAATACAGTGAGATGACTTTAGCTTGAAAAAGCAATTAGTACAATGTAGAATTATTTTGGATGGAGAAAAATGTGAGTTTACTTTATAGGACAGAAGAAATGCATTTGTACACTTCTAATTAGATACTTCATAACTCTCAAAAAGTTTCATCCAAGTGAAAAAAGGACCAAGTTGGCAGCATAAATTTGGCTAAATGAGGAAGATAAGGAAACTATCAAAATTGAATGATTTTACAAAATCTATAGCTAGATCATAAAATTGATAATCTTAAAAAAAGTACAGTATGAAAGTTAGCTAATATATAAACCAGGTAATAAGAGTTTCTACAGGTATTTAAAGAGGAAAATAGAAACTAAAGTTACTGTTGGTTTTCTAGAGTGGGAATTGATAAAGGAAATGTTAGATGTGTTAACAGGTCTTCACTGTTGAACTTAGAAAATTTCTCTAAGATGCAATTCAAATCAGGAGGTGAATGAGTGTTAAAACAATCATCATCCTCAGGGAAAAAATGATGGGGAAAGCCGAAACACTTAAAGGCTGACAAGATGGCCTACATCTTAGGTGTTTAAAAGAAGTGGCTCCAGAAATAGCAATACAAGCAGATTTTTATGCAACTGAATTTTTATTCCTTAATGCCCATTATTATGATAGGTAGCTCATTACCACATCACCTACCATGCTTCTTTCTGGAAAGAACATTTTAAACTACCACATTTAAACATTATATTCCCAAATAATTTCCACATAGGGGAGAAAAAAAACCCCAAAATTCTCTCAAACTTATTTATGGTAAAATCTGTCAATGGTCTATACCTATCCCCTATTAAGCTATGATTTGGAGATGGCGGTATTGGACTGGGGTGTACAAAGTTAAAAATCACAACACCAGGTTATAGTCCAACAGGTTTAATTGGAAGCACCAGCTTTTGGAGCGACACTCCATCAGCTGGTAGATTACCACCTAATGAAGGAGCGTCGCTATGAAAGCTAGTGTGCTTCCAATTAAACCTGTTGGACTATAACCTGGTGTTGAGATTTTTAACCTATTAAGCTACTAAACCCTCTGACAATATGCTACGCTCAGTAATGGAAATACATTTTTAGGAAATGTAGCTTCTACCATCTTATGCTTGGAAAACATAAGTTAAACTCTGATTTATCAGTTTTTTTTAAAAAAAACAAATGACTGGATGCTTGAAACATATAGGTCCCCGTTTGCACAGGTCTGTCAGTCAATCGCCAGAATGAATTTTTAAATGATCTAATTCCATCACTTAGCATTGTTTTATAAAAAAAGGTTGCGATTGGGACAAATGGCTATTTGATAAATGCTACAGTCCATCAACATCCAAACACAACCTAAATAAATTGATATACTAAGAATCAAGTATGAAAAATCAGTGGGATTAGTTTTGGATTACTGCAAAGATCAGTATAGACTAACAAAGTTATGGGAAGTGGCCTTTTAGCCTATGATGCTGTCTTCACTTTGCCTATTTATAAAGGCAAGAATTGCCTACTTAACAATATAATTAATTGTAACTAACAAGAGATGCAAAAGAAACAAGTCTTTCTCATCAAAATTTATAACATTTTTCTGCTGTTTGCAGGTTACATTCTCGAGCTCCAAGCAAAGTAAACCTTAAGACTAAGGGAGCCCATGTTCAACTCAAGCAAAGTGAACAAATTCAAAAGGTGAGTAATATTTAGACAGAACACCTTGCGGCAAGGAAAGTCAAGATTAATTCAGCAGGTAAGAGAATTCACTCAAATCGAACACTGGTTTTGTAGAAATCTCTAATCATTGCTCAGATATAATTGAAATTCAGCAAGATTTACAAAGGAGACTTGAAAACTCAAATGCATAATTGATTTCTGGTATAAGTGGCTTACAGTTTTAATGGAATATAAACCAGCAGTGCTGCTTGAACAGATCATGGGGGTTGACAAAATACCAGTTATTTGAAGATCTACAATTCTTGTAAAACAAGAGAGTGAAGCTCCAATAAATGAACAGACAGATAACATTTTAATAATGTTGCTTTATATGTTGCTCATTGAAGTGAGCATGATTTCATAGCAAAAAGCAAGTTGGTCTGACTTTTTGGCTATCCTTCCAGTATAAAATAGAATTAATGCTCCTTACTGGCACTGTAAGTGGGATAAGAATGCTTTGAATCCCAAGTTCAAACATGGCAAATTTTGTAGAAAGGTATTGGTGGGGGGAGGTGGGGGGGAAAGAAGAGGCATAGAGAAAGAAGACCTGCTACAGAGCTGAGGCAGAAGCAATTCTCCAGAATGCTGAAGAAACTGAGTGCACCTATCATCCCAGGTTACCCTCCCATCACTTAAAGTATTCTGCTAGTAATAGGTGGCTAGCAGGGGAACCATATCATTGGTTTAAAGTAAAGTAATGGCCAGCAATTAGGATATCCACGCTTTTTTACCTCTCTCACTTTTACCAAATTACTTAATAAACTAGCTAAAAAGTTCAAAATTGTTTGAGTGGAAAATGTCAGATACTAATTTGACTCCAGCATTCCCCCCCCACTCTATGGTTACCTTCCTACGGAGTTACTTTGCAACTAACAGGCAGCAGCAGAATCTCTCAAATAGGTACAGCACAAACCAAGACAATCTAGTTAAGTTGCACATAGATCATGGCTGATATTAATGTCAAATTCACAGTTGAAAAAAATTGTGCTTACATTAAATTGTATTTAATATTTCAGCTTTAATATGCAGTTTCATATTGCAAGAATTTCAAAACTTAAGTTGCAATATTTCCTTAAGTGACAAACAGGATTAAGCACAACCAATTAATTCTATGAAGTTCCATTCCATTTCCAGATCAAATCAGAACAAGCTAAGCAAGAACCAAGGAAAGAAACAAAGAAATGAAAATAGAATACCAGAGTTCTCAAAATATTACTTCAGAACTCTGCAGTCCTATTTTATTATTGATAGCGGTTGTCTTACAAATTTATGTTCTAACATTATTTATAAAATAATTAATTTTGAATTCTTTCACAAATAAAACCAAGACCAAATAGTTCTGATGCATGATAGGAGTAAAATATTGATGTTATTGCTCAGTGTGCAAATTCAAATGTATTAATGAGAAACAAAATTGCTGGACATAAACTACCGAAATACAATATTAAAAAATATTCTGATGAAAGGACGTGAGCCTAAAATGTTTTCTCCGGACAAATACTGCCTGAGCCGAGTATTTTCAGCATTATTTTTATTTTACATTTCCAGTATTTTGTAAGTTTAATTTTAAAAATATAATCTATGAATTCATAACATACATTGACTTGTTTCTATGTTTGTAGATGTGTGTACTAACTTTGTTCCAAATGAGTTGTTCAGTCATAATCTCATTTTACCATAGGGTTTCTATGCAATTTATACACAATCCATACTTCCTGCATTTTATGTTGTACATTACTCAAAAGAAAGAATGCAAGCTGATACTGCATTACAAGTTTGTCACTAAAATGCTCAACAAATGCCAGTTTCTACTAGATTTGCACTTTGATTTTGTTTGGTTAATTATGCACATTCACACACACACAAAAAAAAACCAAGTGTTAACAATCCTGCATTATAGAATCAGAGATGTACAGCATGGGAACAGACCCTTCGGACCAACCCGTCCATGCCAGATATCCCAACCCAATCTAGTCCCACCTGCCAGCACCTGGCCCATATCCCTCCAAACCCTTCCTATTCATATACCCATCCAAATGCTTCTTAAATGTTGCAATTGTACCAGACTTCCTGTGGCAGCTCATTCCATACACGTACCACCCTCTACGTGAAAAGGTTACACCTTAAGTCTCTTTTATATCTTTCACCCCCTCACCCTAAACCTATGCCCTCTAGTTCTGGACTCCCCGACCACAGGGAAAAGACTTAGTCTATTTACCCTATCCATGCCCCTCAAATTTTGTAAACCTCTATAAAGGTCACCCCCCCTCAGCCTCCGACACTCCAGGGAAAACAGCTCTTCTTGAACGAAGATCAAAAAGTCCAACTAGGGAGACAGGAGCAGTTAAATGTTGAAACAATATGTTAAGAAAATGTTAAAGCAATTTGGGGCAGCACAGTGGCTAGCATGGCTGCCTTTCGCGCTCGGGACCCAGGTTTGATTCCACCCTTGTGTGACTGTGCAAACTCCAGACAGACAGACTCAGTATCTGCACGGGTTTCCTCTAAGTGCTCCAGTTTCCTCTCACAGCCCAAAGATGTGCAGGTTCAGTGGATTGGCCATGGGAAGTGTAGTGTTAGGAGGATAGGTCTAGGAGCATTAGGTTATTTTCCAGAGGTTTCACACACAAGATGCAATTCACACACACACCAACTTCTGCAAACAGTTAAAAGTTTATTAAAGCTTGTATAAGCTAGGTGACCCCTCTGCCTCCCCTCAGACGTGCAAGATTGAATCAAAGTGAGGCCCTGAACAAAGAAAACATCCCCTTTTATGCAGGTCATTTGGTCATGCTCACAGATACTCTGGCCACTCCTCCAGTCACTGCCACTCAAGACAACCCCCAGTTACAAGTTACCCCAGGTACAATGGCAGGGTGAGATCACCCTCTGAGATAATGCAAATGCTAATGCCCTAATCCTGGGGAATTGTTATGCAGCTGATTTCCTGACTCAGTAATTCCCCAAGACAGTGCAGGTGCTGCATACCTAGCTTCAAGGGATGGCCAGAAAGTGTTTCTGGACGGAAAAAGATTGAGTGATAGTTTAACTTGACAATAGCAGGGGAGTAGTAGCAAATGACTGTCTAAATGAAGTGCGAATTACAATGCATTTTTTCATGATTGTTGTCCCCATCCAAAGACAGTGCAGTTCAACCCTTTAATGTCCAGAGAGGTATTCCCATTTAATCTTTTAAACATTACAGGAGGGTCAGTGTGGACTCAATAGTCAAATGACTAGTTTTCTCACTATGAGGATTCTATGAAATTAGTATGTAATATATCCTGATAATCAACCCAATTATCACATAGAAATGTTCCCTAGGAAATATGTTTCGATTTATGGCTTTTCAGTTGGCTTCTTTTAAAAATTTGAATTAAGCAAGGTAGCTTGATTTGGCCATTTCCCCATTTGGGCCTGCTGATATGTTAGAGTCACTATCAAACTGAAAAATCACAAGGGGATTTATTTCATATAACCAAATGAATATTTACTGGAAAATTTGAGCATTGCTTGAAACAAAGCACATTTTGTTAAAGCTTTGTTTAAAATTTTAAACATGGCAGTTTGAGACTGATTGATCCAGGCATTGCTCTGAGAAATTGAACAATTATTATTTTGGTCCCTTTTGTTGCATTGAAACAGGCGCTTAATTAACCTGGAAGGATAAGGGATGTCAAACATTTTAGCAATAGATAAAGTTAGCCGTCGAGCTGCTCTCATTTGGTAGAAAATCAAGTGGTTTTGTTACTAAACAGGATGATTGCATAAAGCCAAAACTATGTCCTGCCTAACACACAAGTGTGCTATATGAACTACAGTACAAACATGATGCTATGTAGCTGTACATACTATATGTAGCTAATTTAAAAATAGTGTTCCAGCGATTAAGCTGGTTAGAACAAAAATTAAAGATACCTTCCACAAGCATAAAATTGCTTTTGAAAGTAAACAAAGGCACATCTTCCTCAAATGGCTCTGATTTTAAACCATAGACATCTGAATGGCTAAAGGTGTGTCCTGATCGCTGCCAAGGTAAGAAGGGAATGAAAAGGTTAGTATGGTCCTGTGTTGGATTCTGGGGTGCCTCAAAACCTGAATTTTCCTAGCTTTTAAACTGTGTAGCATGATTTCATTTAAGAGCTATAACAGCAGTAACAAGTTTGGCACGGGAAAACAAAAGGAAGAATGAGAAATGCAGATGTCACATTTTTGGTGCCGAAGTACCCCATATTAGTGTTTTGTTTTTGAAAAATAAGCTTTTGTTCTTAGAATGAAAACTAACCTTCTGAAAAAGGGAGGTGGGCAAGGGGACAATGGCCATCAGACATCATGGAGTAGTTGTTCAGGGCCATTGGGCAAAGGGGTTCAGAAAATTTATTGACATTGAGAAAATAACTTAGAAATACAATACAGCAATAAGTACTTGGGGCAGGAGGGGGAAATCTTTTTGGTCAGTTCTCATTAAGCAGACCTTGTGGGCAGTGGTGCTCATTGGATAGTCAGACAGCAGTCTTCATAGAGTGGCCCTCATCAAGCAGATGAGCCAGAAGGGAAGAGTTCTCCAAAACCTCAGAGAATAGGAGGCCCTCCCCACCTGTTAAAGACAACCAAAGCATTCTGCACTGTCCTCTGGTATTTACCAATGAACCATCCCTAATTGTCATGGTTGATTAGATTAGATTACATTACATTACAGTGTGGAAACAGGCCCTTCGGCCCAACAAGTCCACACCGACCCGCCAAAGCACAACCCACCCACACCCCTACATTTACCCATTACCTAACACTACGGGCAATTTAGCATGGCCAATTCACCTGACCTGCACATCTTTGGATTGTGGGAGGAAACCGGAGCACCCGGAGGAAACCCACGCAGACACGGGGAGAATGTGCAAACTCCACACAGTCAGTTGCCTGAGGCGGGAATTGAACCCGGGTCTCTGGCACTGTGAGGCAGCAGTGCTAACCACTGTGCCACCGTGCCGCCCACTTGATCATTTCTTTATCTTGAAAGAACGTATCAGATCTAAACTGCTGCTTCTTAAACTCAATGAAACTATCAGGAAATTATTTACAAGTCACTGACTGCTCATATTGAATAGCTGTGATCACAAACACCTAAAATAAGCACCCTGCTCTATATGCCACAACAAAAGCAAGAGTTGACTCATCTGTGCTGCCTTCTGGGTCAAGTAATCTTCAACACATCGTGCCTTGCTACTGTAGCAAGGCACAAGGATCAACAGTGATCATGGTGATATATTCAGTCAACAAATTCAGTGATAATTGTCAAGACAAAAAAAGTGAAAGTGTACACCATGAATTAAAGTAATAGCATTGAGAATATATAAAGTCAAAATCAGCAATTACTTTGGTAAGCCAATATAATTGATAGAAGTTTCAACATTTTAAACATTAAAAGTAATTTTTAAGCCTTCAAAGTAGTAATTTAGATTAACAGATTTAAAACTATAACTGAAACCATATTTCCATTCTAGATAAATAACATTCTAAGAAATTGGCTAATCAAGAGTTAATAGGAAAATGTAAACAGAATATAAACCATTTATGAAGTCTGTCACAAAAAGTGAAGTGTATCAATAATTACACTGCATTCATTTTCTTCAAAACATAAAACAATATAATGTTAAGCACTTGAAATAACATTTATTAGAGTTTATGGAAAGTAAGTTAAACATTTTACATGAAACAGTGATGCTTCAAACAAAGGCAGAAACAAAAACCTTTGAAGATTTCATGCATATTACATGATACACTACTCCATTACTGTAAGCACTGATCCATTACTGTAAGCACTGAAAGGAAATATTTACAGGACTGAAAACCCTCCGTAATTCAAGAATATAGCACCCGTTTCAGCAAGGATCTAAAACTAACCATACATCAGTGCGTGCAATAAGGTTCCTTTCATATTGCTGGAATAGTTAACAACTGGTACTAGGTTGAACTAAAACTTACAATTCACAATATAATACATGTAAAGATTTGTTAATGTGATCAAGGTTCAAAAGAGAAAAAAAATGACAGAAAAGGAAAAGGAATGACACTGTAAAAAAAAAAGCAGCAAAACCAAATTTAGGATTTTTTGTATTCAATTCGTTCTACTTTTACATCATCAGAAATCAGCTGATAAACATAAGTGACTACGGTGGATGCTTGAATGTCCATCAATACGAATGAAGGTATGATATTACTGGAAAAGAGAAGAGATCAGAAACAGATTAGTTTTTACATGCACAGCATTAGATTCTTTACATGATGATCACTAAGCAGTAAAAAAAAAAAGTGTTCAACTTCAAATTCCGGAGAACCACAGTAAGATCTATGCCCAATTAAATTAAAATACACTGTAAATGTAAAAAGTTTTGTATGTTGAATTCCATCCAAGAATTCTTCACAAAAGTAATGCTTTGAAGGTGCTGGTGCTGGACTGGGGTGTACAAAGTTTAAAAAATAATCACAACACCAGGTTATAGTCCAACAGGTTTATTTGGAAGCCCTAGCTTTTGGAGTGCTGCTCCATCATCAGGTGTTGTGGAGTAAGATCGTCAGCCACAGGATTTATAGCAAAAGTTTACCATGTGATGTAACTAAAATTATATATCGCTTGTTAAGTCTCTCATCTTTTAGAATGGGCATGTTGGTTTCAGTTCTTTCATATGTAAATCCCAGAACATTTTAAAAAAAATGTTACGTGCTCAAGTGAACTTCAACAGGTGCAGTGTTGGCCCAGAAAATGCATTGAAGGTGTGAGGTGCTCTATGAGGCTCTGACACTATTACCCCAAAAACTTGTGCACACACACGGTGTGGCCGGAGTGTTCATGAGAGAGTGTGTGCATGTGTATGTGCTCGAGTCTGACTGTAAACAGGTATAAGTTGGCAAGAGTGTGAGCATATGAGAGTGAGCTTGGATGAATGGACACCATACAACAATCAACAGACAGGAATGTTCCCTCCCAGTCAGAGGACACTTCATCGGTCTGGAACATTTCACCTCCCACCACCATGTGACCATCCTCCAAGGCGGACTTTGGGACAGGCACCAAACGCAAAGTGGCCAAACAGAGGCTGATAGCCAAGTTTGGTACCCATGGGGATGGCCTCAACCGACCTTGGGTTCATGTCACACTACAGGTGACCCCACTGCAACACATTCATGCTCACACATACACATACAACCTCTCACAGACTTACACCCCTTTATACTTTCACACTCAAGCCCTGCACACTCACCCACATGCACATGTTTGTGGGTTCACTTTGTACACGCAGAATTACATTTTATTTTGCTCAAAAACTACATGAATCCATGTAAGATTCTTTAAGTCTGTTTTTTTTAAAATTAGAATCCATCAGATTATTGTGGCACAGACAATCTTGCACAGGGCACCTCATCTTTTAATGCATTTTCTGGGCCGACGTAACACCAATTGTTAAAGTTCACTTGAGAATTTAATTTAAAGTTCTGGGATTTACATATGAAAGAACTGAAACCAACATGGCCATTCTAAAACGATGAGAAACTTAAACAATACAGGTCTTTTTCTATATATAATTTCAGTTACATCACACTAAGCTTTTGCTATAAATAGTGTCCTACGATCTTATACTCCATAACCATCTGTTGAAGGAGCAGTGCTCTGAAAGCTAGTGCTTCCAAATAAACCTGTTCAACTATAATCTGGTGTTGTGAGTTTTAACTTTGCACCTCACAAAAGTAAATTACTGAAATCAGTAATTGATTACATTAACTGAATGTGAACCTTTAGTAGATATTTAATTTTTGCGTAGGGACTAAATTCATATTGATGGCTATGTTTGATGACATTTCCAATCGGTTGCAACTTCTATAATTTGAATGAATGAACTAATCTATCTGCATATTCTAGAAATAGTAATATGAAGTGATCTTTCCAAATGTCATTGTTGCCTTTTGGTATAATGTATTTATACAGCAATATTTTTGTTGCTTAACTATATCAGTTTCCCTGACAAAGTGCTTATGCTGATATTGTACGTGATATCTTTGGAGCTCAAAACACAAGATTCTGAAAAATGTTTTAAGTACAGTCAAAGATAATCAACTATGGAAGTTTAACATTATCACAAAGTGAGATGAATGGGAATTAATTTTGCTCTGGCATTCACACAGGGAAGGATACAGACCAGGACACTAGGAGATTTCTTCAGTTTTCAAAGTGTCACAGAATCTTTAGTTCACATTACAAATATAGAACAAGTAGTGGGGCCTCTATTACTTGAAGTTGGAATCTGAATTCACAACATGACTCAAAAGGCGAGAGAATTACCAAATGACTCAAATTAAACTAGACTGTCACAACTCAGGTTATTTGAAAAATGTTGTCATCAATTGCAACATTCAGTCACTTGGATGTGAGCGGATTAAAATGACAAAAGAACACGTTTAGACAAATAGCATTCGTGTTTAACCAACTGGTATCCGACATATATTCATTAGGTTAAGATTAGTGGTCCAAGTCAAGCACTGGTGTCGAGCCAGAATCATGATGTTTTCTCCCCCCCAAATGCAGTTAAAGTCCAACTTTCAGACCACCCCTTCATTCACAAGTGAAATTCTTTGTCTGGAGCAGATCATTCCTAGCTGACACCATATATTTTCAATGCACTGAAAAGTACTTTTCCAAATCATCCAAGCTGTTAACATTAGTTAATAGCAAGAAATCCTAAATAGTCACTAAGAAACCTGAAGTTCATCGGGCATTCCAAAATACTTACCCTTCCAGTGCATTACATGCACCTGTGGCTGAGCCTGGGTTGATATAGAACTTGCTCTCCTGCTCAAAGGCTTCAAACTTATGTGTGTGACCAGAAATTAGGATATCTACATCCAGTTGTCGTTGCAGCAGAGCAAGGCTGGCCATATCACCCCAAGGAATTACTTGGTGACCATGGATCAAACCAATCTTGAATTGCCCCACTGTTACCACTTTCTGCTCTGGGTAATTCAGATTCTAAAAATGAAGACAAGGAACAAATTTCTGTCAACGAACTTGTAATAAAATGTGAAAAGATTAAAGCAGATGTTCTAATGATCACTGATTTTGATTCTCATCTTAATTCTGCTGTAGTTAACTGAATAACAAGTTTTTCCCATTTCCACTGGGCTGGGGAACTGAAAGAGCTAAACAATAAAAAATGATTAAGCTGGAGGTAGATTTGGCTTACCAAGATATTACCAAAATTGCCCAATACCAGAATCAGCAAATTAAGATTCTGATCCACTTCAGGACCTTGATAAGGTCCTCACATGGCACACACAAAGCTTAAAACTGCCAGTTTTATCCTACCTGCGCTGATGGACTATTCCCAATGACAGTGGGACAGTTTTGGACTATATGTGCCTTTTGCTTAAAATAAATAAAACAGAAAATGGATTTACCTGGAGATTTTCCTAGGTGTAAAGCTTGTTGAGTTGTATAGCTCCAAGCAAGTCAACTGGAATATCAAAACAATTCACAGCAAATCCACGACAGCTCAGGAGCAGTTCTTCAGGACGCTCTCCCTAGCAAAACTAAGCAGCTGCTCCTCTCTACAAAGCTTACCACCTCCTCTTCCTGTAGCCTCGATTCCTGTCCAGCTGGTGGTGTCAGCATTGTTGGGGGTATCAAACTAAAATAGCATTGTTGCAAGTGTAGGAGGGTTTTCCAGTAGTATGCGCTCAACTGCTGTTGCACTGTCACGAGCAGGGGAAAGATGAGTTGAGCAGGAGAGTTAAAAATTGTTGAGGATTTGGGTGGGGAGTAAGACTGAACCATGTTGCGGTGACAGGTCCAATTAAGAAAATCTGAAATGATTTGGACAAGAGATCTTAGGGCTATGAATAAAAAAAAAGGCAGTTCTAATGCAGTGTTGCTTTGCCGCTAGGACTTCTGACTGCTCATCGGTGGAATTCACAGCAGAAAGCCTCCAGGTCGAGCACAGAAAGCAAGTGGACAGTTTACAATTGCAGTCAGCAGTATGACATCTCCTTTCCCAATGTGTGGAAATCTGGGCAAATGTGTCAGGACAGTGAATGCAGATTTGAGATTAGAATTTGACCCAGTCATATTTGTAATTATGGGGAAAATAATTTAATGGCAATGAAATAATTAGCAGAGTGTGAAAAGAAAACAAAAACAAATTCCTCATGGCCTTGTTTCTTTGACCATCTCACTTTATAATATCAATTTGATCTGATTACAAATTTACTTATACTTGTAAGGGATTTTGAACTGGTCCATAAAACTGCCTCATTTCAAATTATTATAGTTTTTTTCTGCAGTGGTAAGATTTATGACAACAATTAATAACATCCTTTATAGTGTGTTTATGTAATGAGAATACATTGCAGCAGAAATTGTGATCCATCAGCAATGGCATAATGTTTCCCCACACTGGGCAAAAAAGATTTAAATGGAGTTGCAGTGTACCAACTTAAAACCAGTTTATACAGAGCCAAAGCATGGCACTCATCTGAAGCATTCTTTCCAGCAGTACAATGCTCTTATTGGTGGAAACAGTTGGTCTGCTTCCATTTGACAAGTTTGTTAAAATATTGGCACTTTAGTATAAAGACTCCATGGTTTGGTGAACCAGTTTTATAGCTGCAGATCAGTCACGTATAGTTAATGTAATGATTTTTAAAAGTTCTTTTGTAGAATGTGGCATCACTGATTAGACTAGCATATATTACCATCCCCAATTACCTTGAAAGTGGTTCTGGTGACCTGTTTTCTTGAACTGATGCAGTCTTTGCAGAGCACAATGCTGTTAAGATTTTTTAAAAATTTAACCTATTTTTCTAATCAAACTGTTCAGAGATGTTTTACGCACCTTTGGAGCAGGTGGGACTTGAACCTGAGCCTCTTGGTCCAGGGGTAGGGGCACTACCTCAACACCATAAGAATCCCTTGCAGTGTTGTTAGGATAGGAATCTACTAGAATAGTTTCAGGTGCAGCAGTATTTATGAGAGACAGAGCAACAATAAATTATGCAAAGAAAACCAAATATACCTGGAGGTGAAAATTGTTAATCTTCTAAATTGTTAAAAACCTTCTATCCTGCTCAAAAGTGCAAAAAAAGAGCTTAATAAAGGCTCCCAGATCATGAAATTGGACAGACTTATACTCAAGAAATCTAATTTCTATTAATAAGCAAAGCAGGAGCTGATATAGAGGAAAATTAGGATATAATAACGAAGGTATCCATTCCATTTGATATCTGAGGAAATAGCAGGATCAAAAATATTGCACAGAATAGAGGTGGTAAGTGAGCCTTCATATCTAAATTTTCAATAGTTTTGAACCATGGTTAGAAATATTATCAAAACTCTGGCAAATTCAAGTTGCTACTTCAACTTAAGTAGAACTGAATTAATATTTGTGCTGCCATCATGCAAAAGTGCATGAAATAAGAAGTAAAATTAGAAATTTAGAAGAAAACTAGAAGTTTAGAGAACAAATTCATCCGCTCCTTTATGCGCTGAATGAGAGTCATGTAGACCCCCCAAAAAAGAGAGAGTGTGTTCAAAACTCAAGCTGTACTCTGTTCCCTGATCACAACAATAGCCGGGGCATTATAGCATCTCTGGTTAGATAGTTAAACTGAGCGAATCCTGCTGCTGATTGTTATACAATATTTCTGTTGAAATTCCAAAGATGTGAAGAGAAGATTAGGACCTGCTATTGTAATCTGCTGTGGTCAAATAGCTTATCAGTGTTCATGCATGAATACCTGTTTGGCAAGATACTGAGGATAATGGTTAACATCACACATGATTCTGACAAAGTCAATGCCTCCGTGGACTAGTTGGGGTGTGGGATGGGAGGTGGAGGAGATGGACAGAATGTGGGAATATGACCTACATGATAAATTTTCACATTATAAGAATATTGATTTCTAGTACAGGCAATAAGTAGATTTCTTTAAAAAGCAAAGAAACACATACCTCATCGAAGTCTCCTCTGACAATGTGAACATCTCCAGCCAGAGTTTTGAGGTAATCATAACTTTCTTTAGTGCAAAGATTGCCTGTACACAAGATATGCTGGATCTTACCAGGTACCAATAGCTTCTTGAACTTGGCTGGCAATGTATTACAACGGTGAGGAATGTGAAGGTCTCCCAATACCAGTACCAACTTTAGAAATAGAGAAAATAAAAGAAGTTTTCTCAAATCATACTGCACACAAAATCCCCAGGAACATGCATCATTATTGGACATTATTATATCAATCAGAGTTTAAGACTTAGAGTTTTAATAAAAGTAAAATGTCTATAAATAACAGATTCGAAAATGGTAATTCAAAATTAGACTGTTGTAATAACCCACTTAAGACTGAAGTAAGGTGAAGCCAGCGATATATCTAATTTGTTGTCAAAGCAGTAAAGCTCAAAGCCAAAACAAGTCACACATCCCTCAAATATATAAGAAAAAAAAAGAAAAATTGGTGTTGCAGTGACTTCTTTGATGACAGATTTGTTTCTCCTCACATCAATGAGCATTTAAAGTTTGGTACAGTAGATCTCAGATGCACCAGGTTGGAAACTAAATTTTTCAAGCAAGAATTCCCAGTTGTGTTTTAGATTTGGCATCTGCAAACATGATGGACCTCAGTCTATAACCAACCACAGAGGCACCTCCTACGTATATTTATTTTGAACTGGTTCCCATTTATGGATATCAATTTGGCATAGTTGCAGAATATCTTTTACATAATCCATATCTTGCTCTCCTGACACCAAGAATTGACTTCCCAGTTGTCAGTGAGCCACAGAAAGATAAAGGTTTGTTCTGCAGACATTTGTACTATGACTTAACCATGGCACATCAGCTTTGCAGACTTGTGTCAGGGAATTTGTCTTACTTTCGGATCATTATCTTGGTTGAAAGTGATTCATATCTTAACATAGGTCAAGCTCAAAAGGTGCCTATAGGAAGAAAATCTTGGTAGTCAGTTCAGAGTTTGCCAAAAACTAAGTTGGCAGTTCGGATCTGAGAATGCTACCATATTAACATGTATTTCTTTAGACAGGATACACACAAGGTAGGAGATTCTACCCACGGATTGAAATGTGGGAGTGCCAAGTAGAAGAGGACCACTACCTTTCAAAGATCTCCAGGTCATGCCACATCACCAGCAAGGTGGCTTATTATTTTTGTATATAATCCTGTAAACCATAACAGAACCATAGCAAACAGGAATTCAAGTTGAAATTCCTGAAGCACTGCTGTATTAGTTTCTTGTACACTGTAGTGCTTTCCAGACTCTCTCACTTTGACTCCATTTCATAAGACAGCTAACTGTCTCATCAACACCAGACGAACAGAAACTAAATGTCTACTTGCATACATTTGCATGTTTGAAGATAACTTGTATTATATTGCCCGAGTAATAATTCAAAGTTTAGTGAATGTGGTGAGATAATATAGAGTATTTCTAATGAACCAGTCTCAATGTGCAATTTGGATAACTTATAAATACAGAAATACAATACAAAAGCAAGGCAAGGAACATGTTTAGGTTGTTTGACTGGAGATTTTTCTCAGCTAGTGTGCCAGTAAAAAATGATTACAGCATACAGTTAGCCTAATCAGTCCTTGTTTCAATGGTGAAAGAGTGGCCAAAAGTTTTCTACTTTTGACCAAGATCCAGAAACTTCAGATGAGTGTGGATACATGTGGATTTCAAGTAAAGGGAGAATTAGGCATTCATGCTAGTAATTAGCCTGGTGATGTTTACTGTCAAACATTGATATGAAAATTACAAATTTAAGAAAATCACAACACAACTACTGGCTGAGCAAAACCCTATCTCAGCAAGAATGAAAGGATATTTTACCAAAGCCAAAATGTTTGTTCCAGTTGTTAATTTAAGCAAGTCAAAAACATGCAAGATGTTAAGCAGAATATTTGCAAATTAGCTGATTGCAAGCTACACCAAACCAAGCTAATATATAATCAGAAGCGTCAATCGCTTTTAGGTATATTGTGACCCAAACTTTAGCCAATGATTGAAGAGTTAAAACTAACTTTTCAGGCAATAATTCAAACAGATCTCATGAAACAAAAAAACAAATTGAACAAACTGACCAAATCTGCTAGATATTATGATACTATTCCAGCTTGGGGCAGGGAAAAGAGTGCAAGACAGATTAAATTTAAAATTCTTTAATTTCAAAATGTGAAGTTTTAACTGTCAATATCCTAGAATGCAAAACATTTGATGAAGCAAGTACCTTTACTTTTAGAATATCAGATTCCCCACTGCTGCATATAGCTTATCAAGAGAATTGATGAGGGAGGAGGGCAGAGCGGTAGATGTGACCTAGATGGATTTCAGTAAGACGTTCGACAAGATTCCCCATGGGAGACTGGTTAGCAAGGTTAGATCTCACAAAATACAGGGAGAACTAGCCATTTGGATACAAAACTGGCTCAAAAGATAGAAGACAGAGGGTGGTGGTGGAGGGTTGTTTTTCCAGACTGGAGGCCTGTGACCAGTGGAGTGCCACAAGGATGGATGCTGGGTCTCTACTTTTTTGTCATTTACATAAATGATTTGGATGAGAGCATAAGAGGTACAGTTAGTAAGTTTGCAGATGACACTAAAATCAGAGGTGTAGAGGACAGTGAAGATTACAACAGGATTTTGACCAGATGGGCCAATGGGCTGAAAAGTGGCAGATGGTGTTTAATTCAGATAAATGCGAGGTGCTGCATTTTGGGAAAACAAATCTTAGTAGGACTTATACACTTAATGGTAGTGAGCATTGCTGAACAAAGAGACCTTGGAATACAGGTTCATAGGTCCTTGAAAGTAGAGTCACAGGTAGATAGGATAGTGAAGGCAGCGTTTGGTATGCTTTCCTTTATTGGTCAGAGTATTGAGTACGGAGTTGGAGGTCATGTTGCAGCTGTACAGGACATTGGTTAGGCCACTGTTGGAATATTACATGCAATTCTGTTCTCCTTCCTATCGGAAAGATGTTGTGAAACTTGAAAGGGTTCAGAAAAGATTTACATGGATTTGCCAGAGTTGGAGGATTTGAGCTGTAGGGAGAGGCTGAACAGGCTAGGGCTTTTTCCCCCCCAGAGGGTCGGAGGCTGAGGGGTGACCTTAGAGGTTTACAAAATCATGAGGGACATGGATAGGGTAAATAGACAAAGTTGTTTCCCTGGGGTCGGGGAGTCCAGAACTAGAGGGCATAGGTTTAGGGTGAGAGGGAGGGGGGGGGGGGGGGGGGAAGATATAAAAAAAGACCTGAGGGGCAACTTTTTCACAGAGGATGGTATGTGTATGGAATGAGCTGCCAGAGGAAGTGGTGGAGGCTAGTACAATTGCAACATACCCATCCAAATGCCACTTAAATATGAATAGGAAGGGTTTGGAGAAACATGGCCAGGTGCTGGCAGGTTGGACTAGATTGGGTTGGGATATCTGGCATGGACGGGTTGGTCTGAAGGGTCTGTTTCCATGCTGTACATCTCGATGACTGACAACTGTCCAGGCCTATGGCAGATTAGAAATCAACGATTACTTCAAACTCTAAACACTATTCGTCATCAAGCTTGTTCTGAGTGTAGCTACACAAGACATTTTGGGGAAGTGGGGGGTGCAGAGCTGCAAGGAGGGTGCACCAGCTTGAATAAGATTGAGTGCCATGATGCAGTATTCCTTGCAGATGGTGCATTTTGGGCTAATGTCACGTAGCACAGAATGTTTCAGGCCCCACTGATGCCTACAAGAATAATATTTAACTTAGTGATCAATTATGTTACACCAGAAGCAGCTCTTAAAAGTTCTGAAAGTTCACTTCTAGAAAATTAGCAGGTATGCAAAAGATGATATGCTGGAAATGACAGGAAAATAATACACCTTCTCTGGATACATCAATTAAATATGACATTTCTGTTGAATCTCTTGATTACTAAAGATCCTTGAAATCAAACACACAGAGAGCTGCTTCAATGTTTATACAACTGTAATCAAAGGGAGTATTTTGGATTCGCAATTTTCTCCCTACTAGGTTTTGAAACTGAGTTCCTTGTGATCGACAACTTTATTTGGGACAAAATTCTGAAAATAAATGCACGGTTTTGTTGAACCTGTGTGTCTTGGACTCATCAGAACAATTTGCAACAATACCAGTTCAAAAGGGAAAAACCAAGATGAGTGTGCAAATTGGTTGGCCAGTGGACATTGATAGAGGTGTTGCCAGGGTGAATGCATCCATTAATGTGGATGGTTAATTGCTCAACTTTGTTTAAATTTTAATCAAGTTGACTGATTTCTCAGAGCATTTAAAAATTCCTGAGAAGAAAAAAAAAGGGCCATATATGATATCCAAATCTCTGAATGGTAGGGCAGCCTTAAAAAAAAAGGTTAGGAAACCTCTACAGTATCAAATGGAAAAAAACCAGTCCACAAACTTCCTTGGATTAAGCCTGCAAAATAAACAGCCCACATACTGCAAAAAACTGTTAGTCTGCACACTTTCAAAATTATTGGAACAAACAAAATTTTCACCACTACCAAGCGAGTGACTTACTCTGTGAGAGGCCTTAATGAATTGAAGGTCAATCGTTGGCATGAGATGAGAGTTGGGTACGGTCAAATTTAAAATAAATAAAATGAAACAAAAGTCATCAGGAAAAATATATCAAGTTACCAAAAAAGCTTTTTGATTGTTTAACACAAAACAGTTTGAAAATTGTAGCAAACAAGTTTACTTTATACTTCAGTTATTTTAAAATCTTATAAAATACCCTTTTATTTTTGTACTTTTACAGCACAAACGTTCATGAATCAACCAAAGCCATTTGTTCCTTCACCAAAATTTATGAAACAGATGAGCATTTTTAAGCGATGCAGTGACATTTTTCTTGGATTGGTGGAAGGAGGACAAAAAAAAACCTGATACATTTATGTTTTAAATAACAATACCCAGAGCTGTATACTCAATTTGTTATTAATGCTTGAACATGGACATTTGACAAGTACTAAATTAAAACAAAAGAACTGCAGATGCTGAAAATCAGAAACAAATATTGCTGGAAAAACTGAGCAGGTCTGGCAACATCTGTTGAGAAAAAGCAGAGTTAATATTTCAGGTCCTGTGACCTGGTTTGAAGAAGGATCACGAGACCAAAACATTAACTTTGCTTTCTCTCCTCAAAATGCTGCCAGACCTGCTGAGTTTTGCTAACACTTTCTATTTTTGTTTTACATTTGTAAAGTTTTAGCTTCTGCAGAAGAGTTCTAATTAATCAGCGTTACATAAATTAATTCAATTCAACCCCATTTCTAATTACTGAATAGTTTTCTTGGAGATGACAACAGTAGAAGAATTTATTCTTAAGGTGATGCAAAAACTGAATTTTAAGTTTTTTTTCCCCCTCCAGTATATCAGCAAGAGGTACAGGCAGGTAAGTGCCAGGTAATTGTAGTCATAATACAGAACCAGAAAATTTATAACAGGTGACTATTTGGCCCAACAATGTTTACCAAATATGAGCAGCCTGGCCTAATCCCACCATCCAGATTTTGGCCTGTAACAAAGGTTATGGCACTTTGAATGCACATCTTAGTTAAATGCAATTAGGGTTTCTGAAAGTCTTTTGGGTAGACCCTGCCACCATCACCATGAAAATAATACTTAACTTTCCTGATTCACCTGCCAATTCCATTAAATCCATGCCCCTTGTTATTGATGTCTTTATTCTTTCCACTTTTTCCAGGTCACTCAATTTTATACACCACAATTAAATCTCTCCTTAGCTTTTTTTGTCCAAAGGTGACAACTCCAGATAATTCAACCTTTCCTCTAACTAGAACTTCTCCACTCCTGCAGACATCCTCTTAAAATAACCTCAATCTTCTCTAGTGTAATTAGATCTTTCTTGTAAAGGAACGACCAGAATAGCATGTACCAGAATAGCATGTACCACGTTAGGTGTGGCCTATTGTTTATACAGTTCTAGGATAATCACCCCACTCAAATTCTAGGTCGCAGTATCTTAACTTATCTTTCCACCTTCAGGAATCTGCCTAGATATAGTGTTCTTTAGCCCTCTACACTTCCCTGTATTCTACCACTTATTCTACATTCCCTTGATTTGCTTGTACCATCCCACACTCTAAACACATTATCTCACATTTCTGAAATGATGGAATACAGTGGTACAGTGTCACTAGATTAGTATTCCAGTCTAATCTGCTAAGGATATGGGTACAAATCCCAAAAAAAGACAAAATTGGAATTCAATAAAAATCTAGAACTAAAAGCAATTCTAATGGCAACCATGTAATCGGTCAGTGGTCATAAACAACCCATCTAGTTCACTAATATCCTTCAATGGTACAAAATCTGGCACACTTGCCTGGTCTAGCCTACATGCAACTCCAGACCCACAGCAATTTGGTTAACTCTCAACTGTCCTAACAAGCCACTCAGTTCAAGAGCAATTAGGGCTACGGGGAGAATGCGGGTAAGTGGAGTTGAAATGCTCATCAGCCATGATTGAATGGCGGAGTGGACTCGATGGGCCGAATGGCCTTACTTCCGCTCCTATGTCTTATGGTCTTATAGTAGATGGTAATAAATGCTGGCCCAGAACAAAACAATTTTTTTTTACTTTTTTTTCCTAACCGTGACCAGTTCATTCAGAATCAAAACACAGTAATACTTTTGTCCAGTTTAGCATCAGCTCCAGATAATCATTAGATTATATCAGAAGCCAACATAACTTAGTTTTGCATTGTTTATGTTCATAATTAATTATCAGATGTTGATGAAGCACTGATTAAGAATTTTAAAGCTAAGTTCTAAAAACACTTGCTTGAAGAAAACATTTGGTGTTTTATCCAGGTTTAATGCATTCACTTCGTCTTGCCAAATAGGAGTATATTTTCATGTAGGTCCTGATTAAATAACTACAGCAGGTGCCTCACCATGTCAAATATAGTTATTACTTCGTAGGTTTCTCAGCTGGTTTGGAAAAGGGGTGTAAGGAAGTTACAGAGTACGTAATTCCTATGCAAGTTAACTTAAAAGTTGGTGCAGGTAATGTCATTACTGTGGAAATAACAATTTCTAAAAGGAGAAAGAACAGTTAAGCATTCTGAAAGTCTTTGACCTTAACTTATGGGGCAATGGCTTTTTGTTTTTCCAAGTTAGTCAGTTTTAATCATTTTAAGCCAATGCAGACACAATGGGCTGAATAGCTGCCTGCATGTTAACAATCCTGTGCTGTTCTTACAGGCAACTGTTCTCTTTCACTAATCAAACACACTGCCAATGTTCTGACTCCGCAGTTGTGCAACAAGTCACTTCAAAGTACTTTACAGGGACCTTTCAAAGATATTTTTAAAAAAGGGCCTGCATCCAACAAAAAACACAATTAGATTAGACGCCTTACAGTATGGAAACAGGCCTTTCAGCCCAACAAGTCCACACTGACCCTCCACCCAGATCCATTCCCCTACCCTATATTTACCCCTGACTATGGGCAATTTAACATGGCCAATTCACCTAAGCCTAGCATCTTTGGATTATGGGAGGAAACCAGAGCACCCAGAGGAAACCCATGCAGACACGGAGTGTGTACAAACTCCACATGGTCACCTGAAGAAGGAATTGAACCCGGGCTCCTAGCACTGAGGCAGCAGTGCTAACCACTGGGCCACCGTGCCATCGTTACAAGATACTTTGGACATAGGTACTTGGAGGCTAATGTGTGGATTTTAAATATTAGCATAGACCTATTATTCTTAATGGTCTATAGATGAGAAATAGAATTACCATACAAACTGACCTTGTAAATAAGCCAACTAGTTGGCACATAGTCTAATGCATACTCAATTAACTGAACAATGTTTATTAAAATACTCACTGATCTTTCTTCAAGATCAATTTCAACCACAGCTAAAATTGTTGAAATCTGTTTACTTCTCTAAAATTGAAAATTTTATAGTGATATTTCATACTGTTTAAAATCTTACTGGTTTAAGTCAAACAGAAACAAATCACAAATTCTTAAATTTAAAAAAAAACTATACAGCAAAACAAAACTGAAGCAACTTTTTTTGGCATTAAGGTTGTAATTACCCCTGTACACAGTAATGACTAAGATCAAACTACCTCATTTTATATGTGCCTCCCTACTCAATTTTCCAGACAAGCTCACTCTGCTCTTGCATGTACTATTCTCCACCTTTGCGTATAAATTTAAGTGTGCACAAAGACATTTCAGTTTATCAAAATGCTTAAATAAACTATCTACAATTGGGAACTGCCCAGGAGGTTTGACACCACTTCCTGTAACGTAAAATGGCCTGCTGAAGGTGGTTTACACCACTGCTCTATGCTCAAGTCAGGAACAAACTTCAGAATATACTCGGTTAAATTCCAACCTACAGTACAATACAAATAAAAATCCGATCTGGTCAAACTTTACGTACGCCTTAGATTACGAAAAAGTATGAAATAAACCACGTCATTACAACCATCTTTCTAGAATACAAAACACATTTTTATTAAGATAAATTAGGAATTTTGATGCCCGATTGAATGTTGGAACTAACGCATCTACTTAACAGATAATAAACGCCGAGAAGTTTTTTTTTCTCTCAATTTGTGTCATTCACGAGGTGATATATAAACCCTCCATCCGTGCCTTCAGGATCTGCCAGCTGACGAACATCATGTGATAGCTTCCCAATCCCACCGCAGGCCCCAGATACCAACCGCAGACCCGGTCTCTCAAACCCAGTTCCAAGACATCAACCACAGTGAAGCCCTGACGCACACTTTCAGTCAGGTCGAGGAGGTTTAAAGCATGAAACAACAACGTTTGATCTCTAGTCCCCGAGTCAATAACTCACCATTTTCCAATCGGCGAAGCGGAAAGCAGCTCTCAGTGAAGACACTCTGCACCCAGCAAATATCCAGCCAATCACTCTCCAGTTTAGAAACAGGTCCCTACGGCGTAGTCAATTGGACAATCTTAGAACAACGAGAATTCTTAGCCTCTCTATTTCGACTTTTAAATACGTCTGCCTTATATAACAATGTCTCGGTATCATAGACTAACGTGTAGTCCACCAACATTTATCAGAGTGGTTAACAAATGCATGATGGCCAGATAATCATTTTTTTTTGCGATGTTGATTGAGCAATAGAGTATTGGTCCGGGAATCAGGGATGATTGCTTCGCCCTTATTTGAATTAGTGCAATGGAATCTGAGCAGTCGGCAGGGATCTCAGTTTAATGCTTCATCCCATAGGCGGCACCGCAATAGTCCAGGTCTCCTTTAACGACTGCACCGAAGTGTCAGCTTTAATTGTTAGTGGTGCTTGAACCCACGACCTTCTGATTCAGGGATGAGAGTGCTATCAACAGAGCCATTGCTGACACAAAAATTATGTCCACACTTCTAATGGACATAAAAATCCCACTGGGAATGTATATGAATGTACAGACTTTTGAGTAAAAATGAAATTGAGCAGCTGTCACTTCCATAAGTTGTCATTTCAAATGAACAGTCTTCTAAACTTTCTGACATTGCTTCTGTTGTAATGTTTACAATTTGTGCTTCCAATTTCAGAAAGGCAAGACAGGATAGTGCACGGTAGTCACAGGCTGAGATTCAATCAGAATCACTTAGTCCTGTTACAGTGGGCAGAAAGTTGATAGCAGACATGAACTACAGAAATAATGAGGATGGTTTAGGGAGATGATATGTTTAAGGATTCTAGAGGAAAATGTTAGATTGGAGATGATGCGGTGGCTTCAAGGACACAACAGTTGTGAGGGGAATAGAGGACACTTGATGAAAATGTTCAAAATCATGAGATCTGGACTGAGTAGATACTTGACTGAAACAGTTAATCTTGGGGGAAGGGTTGAGAACCAGAAGACAGATTTAAATTCATAAAGTCATGCAACAGAGCTTTTGGCCCATTGAGTCTGCGTTGACTTATCTACTCTATATGACTTATCTGTCATTTTCCCAACACTCAGCCCTTGAATATCATGACAATTCATGTGCTCATCTATGTACTTTTAATAGGTTGTGAGGTTTCCTGCCTATATTACCCTCCCAAGGCAGTGCAATTCAGATGCTGGATTACTGGTGCTGGAAGAGCACAGCAGTTCAGGCAGCATCCAAGGATGCCGAAGGGCTTTTGCCCGAAACGTCGATTTCGCTGCTCCTTGGATGCTGCCTGAACTGCTGTACTCTTCCAGCACCACTAATCCAGAATCTGGTTTCCAGCATCTGCAGTCATTGTTTTTACCTCGTGCATTTCAGATTCTCACCCACCTCTGGGTGAAAATAAAATCCTCAAAAATCCCCTCTAAACCTAAAATTATGCCCTCTTGTTATTGACTGTTTAACCAAGAGAAACGGCTGTTTTCTATCCACTCTGTCCATTCCCTTCAAGGGATTGGGAAAAGAACCAGAGGCAACTTGATTTTTTTTTAACCCACGAAATGGTTAGGACTTGGAATTCACTGCCAGAGAGTATGGCGGAATCCGACTCAATTATTGCTTTCAAAAGGAATGAGGATAAGCACCAAATGAGAAAAAAAATAGGACTTCAAGGAAAAGGCGGGGTTTGAGACGAGCAAAATTGGTCTTGTAGAAAACTGGCACAATGATGGAGTGAATAGCCTCTTTCAGTGCTATGACAATTTTAATGTTTCTTAAATGTCAGTGGTTCTGAAAGAGATAGTATCCGAGTGGACGGAACCATTTCTAATGTCAGTTAGTATGGGTGTCAGAAAATTGAATGGTCAGCAGGTCAACAATCTTTCAACTGTTAACTTTCTATCTTTCCCTAGATGCTGCATGCGCTGCTCAGAGTTTTCTAGCATTTTGTTTTCTCTTTTAGATCTCAGGCATCTTCAATATTTCGCTTCTGTAACGTAAGAGACGGTCTGCCTAAAGTAAAATATCATGACAAGTTCACTCAAAGCCTCACTCCGAGGGTTAAAAAATGCTTTTAACGAACGAGCAGGTAATGTGCATCTTCTATGAACATTCGGTTTACGTGTCAGGAGATAAAAAGGTGATCAAGGAAAATTAGAGGACAGGATGACAGTAAAAAGTTGAGCAGCTGTGTGCCAGTGATCGGATAACCTCTAGCTGCAGCGGCGAAGCTCTGGACATTCAGACCGTTCACAAAATTTAAAAAGGGCCCGCAGACAGGATCTCACTAACAGCCGCTGGCGAGAAGGCGGGCCAAAACTAGAGTTCCGCGCTAAGGAGCGGCTTCAGTTTTGTCGACAACAGTTGTTTGTTAGGAGTAAAAAAGTGTTTTTTTTTTAATTGTTTGAAAACGTAATTTAAAAGTAATTTCACCTACTCGTTTGTTAAATGTAGTTATTTGTACTGGTAGCAAGCGAAACGAGAACTGGGTGGTTGACCTGGTGCCAAGATGAAAACCACTATGAAATTTGTCACACCTTAAAACTGTATGAGGAGATCCAAAATGTAAACAGTTACTTATTAGTATTCTGTCTATATGATTATCGCAATGAACTAATATTTATTTGAGTTTTAAATGATTGATGATATTATGGCTTTAAAAGGTGTATTTTGTTCTGGTTTCTTTTCTCGTGAGACGAGTAAAGAGCATTCTATGAGAAGGTAAACAGCTTGTGAGGCTTTGTGGTTTTTTAAGTTGGAACAATAAATGCAGGTGTGGTTGAGCTCTCACAGTTTCAGGATTTTTTAGTTATCTTCAGGCGGTTGTTACTTGGGTCTCAGCAGGGTTGGAAGGCAGTGAATGTCTCCCAACCAGTACACGCTGGGGAGCTGCTGTATGTATCTCTTGCTGATAGGATTGCATGTGAGGCAATCTGTTTTGCTGAATTTGCCTTTTTACAAGATTGTGTTTATGGGATATTACTATATTGGAACAGTTAATTAATAATAGTGGCTGAACCTGTTCTCTTAAATTTCTGATCGAGCTAAGTTTCCAAGTTTCTCTTTCTTTTGTTGTATTTTAACTATAGTGTTTGGATAAATTGTGATTGATTAACATCAAGAAGTTTGACCAATTGAATTGTATTTGGAACACAACATCTCTCATTTACCTTTAAAATAAGAAAAAAATTTATGTCTAGTCTACCTTAATATATTTTGAGGGGGTTTGCTCTGATCTGTAACATCATTGAGGATAGTACATTTTGAAGCAGGTTTAAACAGATCACTGATAGTAATTTATGTTTAAAAATTATTAAATTTTGTTCAAGGTTATCTATCCTTTCCTCTCTGATCTTTTGTATGTGTTGTATTTTAGTAATCTGCATGTCATGTCTCAAGAAGAGAGGGAGACAAAGCAGGAAACTATCAGTCAGGCAGCCTGAAATTTGTAGCTGGGAAAATCCATTATTAAAGAAGAGGCAATATGGACTTCAGTAAGGCGTTCGACAAGGTCCCCCATGGGAGACTGATTAGCAAGGTTAGATCTCATGGAATACAGGAAGAACTAGACATTTGGATACAGAACTGGCTCAAAGGTAGAAGACAGAGGATGGTGGTGGAGGGTTCTTTTTCAGACTGGAGACCTGTGACCAATGGAGTGCCCCAAGGATCGGTGCTGGGCCCTCTACTTTTTGTCATTTACATAAATGATTTGGATGCGAGCGTAAGAGGTATAGTTAGTAAGTTTGCAGATGACACCAAAATTGGAGGTGTAGTGGACAGCGAAGAGGGTTACCTCAGATTACAACAGGATCTGGACCAGATGGGCCAATGGGCTGAGAGGTGGCAGATGGAGTTTAATTCAGATAAATGCAAGGTGCTATATTTTGGGAAAGCAAATCCTATCGGAAAGATGTTGTGAAACTTGAAAGGGTTCAGAAAAAATTTAGTTGGATGTTACCAGGATTGGAGGATCTGAGCTACAGGGAGAGGCTGAACAGGCTGGGGCTGTTTTCCCTGGAGCGTCGGAGGCTGAGGGGTGACCTTATAGAGGTTTACAAAATTATGAGGGGCAAGGATAGGATAAATAGACTAAGTCTTTTCCCTGGGGTCGGGGAGTCCAGAACTAGAGGGCATAGGTTTAGGGTGAGAGGGGAAAGATATAAAAGAGACCTAAGGGGCAACGTTTTCACGCAGAGGGTGGTACGTGTTTGGAATGAGCTGCCAGAAGAAGTGGTGGAAGCTGGTTCAATTGCAACATTTAAGAGGCATTTGGATAGGTATATAAACAGGAAGGGTTTGGAGGGATATGGGCCGGGTGCTGGCAGGTGGGACTAGATTGGATTGGGATATCTGGTCAGCATAGACGGGTTGGACCGAAGGGTCTGTTTCCATGCTGTACATCTCTGACTCTAAATAACACTATATTTAGAAAAAAAACTTAAAACAGGCTGAATCAACATGGTTTTGTGCAAGAGTAATTAGGTTTGACAAATTTGCTAAAGTTCTTTAAGGATATAACAAACAGAATTAATAAAGGAGACCAGGTAGATGTAGCATATGTGGACTTCAAGAAGGCATTTGATAAGGTGCCAAGTAAAAGGTTGTTGTACAAGATAAGAACTCCCAGAAAGTGCTGGGGAAACTCAGCGGATCTGGCAGGATCTGTGGAGAGGAAAACGGTAAACATTTTGAATGTAGTGACTGTTTGTTAGAAACTCCAGATGATATAGGCCCAAATTACTCAGCCTCTGTTCATAGGATGGGCCTGTCATCCCAAGGATCAATTTAATGAATCTTTCTTATACCGCCTACAGTGCAAGTAGATCCTAGATTAAAAAGAAATGGTCAGTGTCTCATATTTCCTTTAGATTTTTTTTTCTCCTTCCCATATAACAAGCTTATCCCAGAGGTTAAACCTCAGTTTTGGATTGATTGGTTGTGTTTTAATTGATGTTTCCCTTATGATAATATGTTTGACTGCTTTTACAGATCAGGATCCCTCCAGAATGTTATACAGGAAATTGGAATACAGGAAATCTGAAATAAAAACAAAATGCTGCCAATGCTCAACAGACAGGCAGAATCTGTAACAGATAAACAGGAACAATGTTGAATTTTCTCTGACACCCCCATAGAGCGTTTTAGAAGGGTGGAGAGGAGAATTTAATTATGCGGGAGACAAAGATTCATAGCTAAGGTTAAGGTATTACTATGAAGTCCTCACCTGCTACAGGTGACTTTCATGGTTATGGAGCTGTTTTGTTATTCAACAGCATGTTGCCTGTACGCATTAATGGTCCAGCTGCTGGAATTTGTTCCCGGTTATAATCATATTAGCCAAAAATAAGAAATGTGTTCACAAAGATGACTATCTGTTTGAGGTGTATATCAGACAGAGTGGACTTCTGATGAGTACAAACTTCTTTAGTTACATAACTAAGGCATTTCTTTGTAAATGCATACATTGTTAGGTATGAAGTCTCTCCACATCAATCCACTCATGAGAAGTCTCAGTCAATGTTCCTTCTAATTATTTCTGCTACTGAGCAGACCCCCAAGGTCCCTGCACAGCAGCAGCTTCCAGATGCAGAAGCTATATGTTGGTGGCATCAGGAAACCTAACCAGTGCAGGCATGTGAGGGTGAACTAATGGTGGTTTGAATCAACAGGCCATCTTTTGTGTTTGTGTCCTTGTCCCATTCAAACCTTTGGTGAAAAGCTCTCAGATTCATATGTCATGTGAAAATTCAGTGATGGTGTATGAACTGTGGAGTTTTATAGCTTTTATGTTTTAAGTGTGAACTCTGGCAAGTGTGTAAGAGGCAATTTGGTGTCAGTAGAAGCTGCAATGAAGTAACAGACATTTTTTGTATCTGATGGAGATGCCTGGCACCCAACCTCCAGTATAACAGTCCTCTGCTGTGGCAACCTTACAATGTTAAGTTGTACACACAGGAACATGAAGCATCAAGCAGACTGTTGTACATATGCTAGAGACATGCAGAAGATCAGTCCTCTTGCAGCAGCCCATGGGTGCTGATATCCATAGCCACCTGAGATGCCTTCATTAGTTGAGATGGCCTCTGGGTATCATCCATTGTGAAAAGAACTCCTTTCCTCCCTGGACAACCTTCAGGATAACCCTAAGGGAGGTATTGCTAATATGTGTCACCTTTTGCCTGCTCTGTGATATCTCTGTGTGTGGTATTGATGAACAAATGTTGAGTGATACGTCTGGTGAAGTGTTGTATTTTCAATATGGTGCCTGAAATTTGGAATTCAGAAGGTCCTGGTGGTGGGGCAAAAATTCTCGTCTGCTCACCCATTAGTCATAGTTAGTTCAGGGTAATGGTCAGGGGGCTTATCAGAGAGAAACTGATGGACTCCTGGGGAAAATGGAAAACTCAAGTCTGGAGATTGCTTCATTGGACTGGGACACTGAGGGAATGATTACAATGAAAGGTGGAAACTTAGGATGTAATGGTGGAAGCTCACAGCATTGGAGGATATGGTTGGCAGTAGCAAATTGTATTCAATTCGGAAAGGTGTGAGATAGTGACATTGAAAAGGGTTAACCAATTAAGGATTACACAATGAATGGTAAGGCCCTGGACAGTACTGAAATTCAGAGTAACCTTCATATGCATTTCCAAAGATACCTGAAGGTAGCAGGTCAGGTAGATAAGGTGATTAAAAAGGCATTTGGGAATACTTGCCATTATTAGCTGAGGCTTAGAATGCAAGAACAGGGATGTTATGCTGGAACTGTATAAAATGCTGCATTGGACACCATATTAGAGGGAGCTGTGATTTCACTCCAAGGTGTAAGGGGATTTACTGGATGCTGTTTGGTCAGGAGGGTCTGAGTTATGAGGAAAGATTGATCAGGCTGAAGTTAATTCCCTTGGTTCAGCAATATTTGAGAGGGGACCTGATGGAGGTGCATAAAGTTAACTGGGACATAGATAGGGTCGATCTGAGGGCATTTTTCCAAATATTCCAAAGTGGGCATAGATTTAAGGTAAGAGACAGAAGGCTAAGAGGAGGGAGTGTGGTGGGAATCTGGAACTCACTACCTGAAAGGATGATTGAATCCAAAACTTTTGTAATATTTAAGCAGAATTTAGGTACTCATTTGTGTTGCCATAGGATAAATACTGGAAAGCAGAGTTAGTGCAGTCACAGCTTCTTATCAAGATATGACATTGACCTGTGAAACCACTTGTATGTGAATGGAAATGGTATAATTAATAAGTTTGCAGATGACACAAAGTTGGTTGATACTGAGGAAGACGGTCTCAGGCTGCAGCCTGATATTGATCAGCAGGTAAATTGGGCAGAGCAATAGCAGATGGAATTTAATCCTGAGAGGTGTGAGGTGATGTATTTTGAGAGGTATAATAGGGGGAGGACATAGGCACCTTGGGAATACTGAGGAACAAAGGGATCTTGGTGTACAAGTCCATAGATCCCTGAAGGTATCAGCACAAGTAGACAGGGTAGTGAAGAAGGCATGTGGGATGCTTGCCTTCATTACCTGCGAGTTGAATATAAGAGCAAGGAAGTCTGGTTTTGTGTGTGGTTTTGGTCATCACTTTATCAGAAGGGTGTGATTGCACTGGAGAAGTTGCAAAGGAGATTCACCAGGATGTTGCCTGAGATGAAAAGTTTCAGTTATGAGGAGAGACTGGATAGGCTGAGTTGGTTTTCTTAAGGAGAGAGGAGGCTGAGTGGAGATCTGATTGAGATAAACAAAATTTGAGAGATACAGACATTACAATGTAATCAGCAAAGCCTACAAGTACAGCAACCTCAAGCAACAGCAAAGTCTCTGGAGGAAGACGCAGGAGGTGAGGATTCTCCCAATGAAGTGAATGTGAACAGCCCCCCCCCCCCCCCAGTGACCATAGACCTTACTATGACTTTCTACTGCTCTCACAAGCGCAATACAAGTGGAAATTAAGGAAGTCCAAGGCCATCATCACCAAACTGTTATCATCTGCTGGAGCAGGACTTGTGTTCAGAGGACTGGGTGGCTGTTAAGTTTACAGCTGCCCTGAATCTTTATGGCAGTGACTTGTTTCAAGGAGAACCTGGTGACCTGTGGGACATCTCCCAATCCTTGACCCAGTTGCGTCCAGTATGTAACTTTTTTCCATTTCTCCAGATTACAACTCAGCTCAGACAGTAAGATTCCCCACCATCACTGGCATCCCCCATGTGCATGGTACTATCGACTGTAACCACATTGCTTTGTGAGCAGCCTGACATCAACCTTCACTGTTTGCCAAAAGACTTCCACTTCATCAATATTCAAATTAAATGTGAATATCATTGAAACATTCTCGAGGTCTGTTCCAGATATCTTGGGAGCTGCTATGATGCTTGCATAATAGAGAACTCTCAGGTTTTTGCTTTCCTATAAGTTCCATGGTCTATACAGGATGGCTGCTGGGAGATAAGAGCTCTCCAAACATGGCTCATGATACCTTTGCAAAACCATCAGACTATTTTAAAATGAAGATGCAGTGTTGCTTCTGTTTCCACCAGAGCTATAATGGAGTGTGTGTAAGCCTCCTTAAAATGAAGTTTTGATGCCTGGACCAGTCTGGTGTGCTAACTTTCTAAATAACATATAAATAAAGCCACCCACTATATCTCGGCCCTCCTTTTCCTCACTTTCTGCCTCACCAGTCTTCTCATCCAAAGGATCATAAACAGTCATTTCCGCCACCTCTAGTGGGATGCCACAACCAGACATCCATTTCCCTCTCCTTTCTTGTCATCACTCTGTAGGGACTGTTCCCTCCAGGATACCTTGGTCTATTCCTCCTACACTCCCAACACCATATGTGCTGTGGCACTTTCCCATGCAATCATAGAAGATACAATATTTGCCCATTTACCTACTCCCTCCTCACCATCCAGGCCCCCAGATACACCTTCCAGGTGAAGCAGTAGTTTACCTTCACTTCATTCAATTTATATTCTATTCAATCTATACTGTATTTGCTGCTCACAATGTGGTCTTTTCTATATTGGCAAACAAAATGCAGATGGGGTGACTGCTTTACAAAACACTAATATTCTCTCTGTAAAAATAACCCCAATTGTCCAGTTGCCTGCTACTTCAACATACCACCTGGTTCCTGGCCAACTTTTTTTGTCTTGGACCTGCTGCAGTGAGGCTCAATGCAACTGGAAGAACAGTATCTCATTTTAACTCTGCTTTTTCTCTATCGATGCTGCCAAACCTGTTAAGTTTCATCAACAATTTCTGTTTTTTTGATATCCAAGTATTGTGCAGTGAACTCTCCCATGACCAAGACTAGGTTGATAGGAATCCTGAAGCATCCCTTTTGACCCTTCAAACATCAGTTAGTCTTCAGCAACTCAGTGTATGCATAGGCTTCTAGACATGTTGCCCTGAAATGCTTGAGTCTCCTGTGGGGCAGCATTCATTGTGCAGAAGGCAGCAGTTTGTACAACTTTCTTTTGGCAGGCCAATACGATATGAGGTGACTGGACCCAGGCTTAAAAGGCAGTGCGCTCCCTTGAAAAGCTGTTAGCTAGAATTAACCTTTCCTTCCACAGATATGTGGAATTATCAATAATTCTGTACTGTTACTCGCAGCTAGTACTGAATCTTAAAAGATTTGCTGATTATTTCTGACTGTACAAAGCCTGCTTACTGATACCTTTTGAGCGAGACACTGCTGAGAGAATCTCCAGGACACTTTGAATAATATTAAAATTAGACTTTGTTTCAAAAGGTAGGAAACTTTTTTGATAAAGGTGGTGTGAACTTTACGTACAGAGTATCACCCCATGCAATTACTTTTAATTTTATCACTTTGGATTTCATTAGAACCCATAGAAGTAAAATAATAGACTGTCAGCAGTGCTAGAACATATAGTTTTATTGATTTGTTAGCACATTTTCAATTAAATGTGTTCTTTATTTCAAAATTGAAACCATGAGTGTAATTTTAAGCTGCTGATTTCGTTTCTCACCTGAAAACAGATGAGTGATAGAGGAAGATTTGGTGGATATCTTTGAAACCCTTTCCTGCCTAAATTCTGCCCCCACTCTACAGTTTTCAAGTGGGCTTTTAAATGAGGGTTGTCCAGTAGAAATTAAAGTAGCCATATGGGTGGCTATACAACACTGTTTGATCATTATTCTTTACTCGGTAGCGGGATTGCCCGTGGAGAACACGCTAGACAGATAAGTGCCAAGCTTTGTTAAACAATGCTTGCCTATTAACTTTCAATCTCTTAATTGATGTGTTCTCCATGGAAATGCCTGTACCAATCAGAGTGCACTTGCCAACCAAGTGGTATAAAATATTGTTCCTCTGTACATTGCTTTTCTTGCAAATGTCCTAATGTTAATGATTCATGTGTCTTGAATACGGTCAGTAGTCAGGTACAGGAGGGTGTGACTATGAATGAGCCAGGTAGATGGATTCGTGAGTTAGTGCTGCAGAGGCCTCACACCCCTCATGGGTTCGAGATTCTTGCTTTGAGTGGATAAGAGTGGGGACTGTAGAGAGGATGAGCAAATTGGCCATGGCACCATGGTACAAGTGGGGTGAAAAAAATGCAATAATCTGGATAGTATAGTTAGCAGAATGGACACCTCTCTGTGGCCAGGATTGAGAATCCTGAGGTCTATTGCTTAGTTGGTGCCAGGATTCAGTCTATCCCATCTGGCTGGAGTGAAACTTTGAATGGGAGGGGAAGGATCTAGTTTTTGTGGTCTACATTGGTACCAACAATACAGGTGGAATAAGGAAAGAGATTCTGCTGTGGAATGAGCAGCTAGGAGTTAAATTGGGAAGCAGAACCAAATAAGTAATCTATGGATTACTATCTGAGCCACAAGCTAATTGATATAAAATAACATTAAAGCAGTAAATGTATAGCTCAAAGATTGGTGTGGGAGAAATGGGTTAAAATTAATGGGACCTAAGCACTATTACTGAGGAGAGAGGAAGCTGCTCAGGCTTCACCTGAATCATATTGGGACCAGAGTGCGAGTGAATCACATTGCTCGAGCTGTAAATAGGGTTTTAAATTAAACAGTGAATGGTTGGAGGAGGGCATTCAGTTTCTTGAAAACCTTTTAAAAATCAAAATTAATGAGAAGGTTAGCATGCAGGTTAGTGACTAGGCTGATTGGTACTAGCAAATGAAAGGAAGGTATAGAACATGTGGGTATCATGTTGCACCAAAGAATCATAAAGGAGTAGGAACTGTACTGTGCTGCTGTACTGTGTTGGTTGGAATTTATATGGTTTTGTTCCCGCTGCTTCCAGTTGTTGATTCAGGTTGAATGTTGCAGTGGTCGGTATATTGGGTCTAGATCAATGTGTTTATTGATAGAGTCCGTGATGAATGCCATGCTTCTAGAAATTCCACGGCTCTTTTCTGTTTGGTTTGGCCTATTATTGTTGCATTGTCCCTGTCGAATTTGTAGTCCTTGTCACTGGTAGCTGTAGACACAGACGACACCTGGTTGTTGCGTTTGTTGGCTAGTTGAATGCGGATCACTAGTTGTTTGCCTGTTTGTCCTATATAGTGTTTTGTGCAGTCCCTGTGTGGAATCTTGTACATCATGTTAGTCCTGTACATGATGGGTATTGGGTCTTTTGTTTTGGTGAGTTGTCTGAACGTGGTTGTTGGTTTATGTGCTGTCATGAATCTGAGTGGTTGGAGAAGTCTGGCTATCAGTTCCAAGACGTTTTTTACATAAGGTAGAGTGGCATATCCTCATCACGTTGGATGTCTGCCAGGCATCTGCAGATGAAGTTGCAGGGATATCCCTTCTTGGCAAAGGCTCTGTAGAGGTGTTCTTCCTCTCTTTGTAGGTCAGGAGTGCTGCAGTGTGTTGTAGCCTTTTTGAACAGGGGTTCTAATGCAGCTTCTTTTGTGTGTGTTTGGGTGGTTGCTGTTATAATTCAGGATCTTGTCCACGTTTGTGGCTTTTCTGTACACTTTTGTTGTGCATTCCGTTCCCTGTTCTATGTTCTTTCTACCAACACATCCAGGAATGGGAGTTGCTTGTTAATTTTCTCCTCTCATAAATTTGATCTCTGCGAGCATGGTGTTGACAATCCGATGTGTGCTCTCTATCTCTATTCTTTTAATTATTACCAAAGTGTTGTCCAAGTATATGATCCAAAGTTTGGATCGGATTTGTGTGGGAGGGCTGTTTGTTCTAGTCTTTGCATCACTGCTTCTGCTATGAACCTGGAGATGGGTGAGCCCATGGGTGTCCCATTAATTTGTTCATATATCTGGCTGCTGAATATGAAGTGCATCACCGAGCACAAGTCCACAGTTTGAGCATGCAGTCCTTGTTGGTTGGTTCGCCATCATGTCAGCCAGAGAATTTCTGGAAGCATGGCACCCGCCACCGACTCCATCAATAAATACATTGACCTACACCCAATATACCGATCACGGCAACATACAACTGGAACCGGCAATGGAAGCAGTGGAACAAAACCAAATAAATTCCAACTGACACAGTACAGCAGCGCTTCACAGGAAGCTCCACAGCACTGAGGGTGTCACCTAGAAAGGGGATGAAATGTCTGCAAACCAACTTCCCAGCTCAGCAAACATACCCACAACAACTGCAACCAGTAACCAAGCTACAAATCTTTACACAAACCTTGAGCAAAGGTCAGTAGCAAGGTGGGAAATTGGGAAGTTTTTAGAGATCAAAGTGTTACTTAAAAAGTAATAAAACATAAGTTAAATTATGAAAGAAAACTAGCTCAAAATATAAATATGGATAGCATGAACTGCTGTAAGTATATAAAAGGGAAGAGAGTAACTAAAGTGAAAGTTAGTCTCATAAAGAATGAGACTGGCAAGTTAATGGTAGGGGACATAGAAATGACAGACACACTTATCCAATATTTTGCCTCAGTTTTGACAGTGGAGGAAACCAGTACCATCAAATAACCGGTAATGCAGAGGTTGTAGAAAGGAGGAGCTCAAACCAACCAGGGCATAGGTTTAGGGTGAGAGGGGAAAGATATAAAAGAGACCTAAGGGGCAACTTTTTCACACAGAGGGTGGTGCATGTATGGAATGAGCTGCCAGAGGAAGTGGTGGAGGCTGGTACAATTGCAACAGTTGAAAGGCATCTGGATGGGTATATGACTAGGAAGGGTTTGGAGGGGTATGGGCCGGTTGCTGGCAAGTGGGACTAGATTAGGTTGGGATATCTGGTCGGCATGGATGAGTTGGACTGAAGGGTCTGTTTTCTTACATGGATTCATGCTGTTTAAGCAAAATAAAATATAATTCTGCAAGTACAAATTTACCCCACAAACTTGTGTGTGTGTGTGTGTGTGTGTGGGGGGGGGGGGAGTGGGGGGGGGAAGGGATGTATGAGAGTGTGTATGTGTATGCGTGACTGTAAGGTGTACAAGTTTGTGAGTGTTCATGCATGCGCATGAGCGTGGGAGAGTACGTGTGAGTGTATGAGAGAGGGTCTGTGTGAGTATATGGGTCTGTAGGAAAGTGTGTGCATTATATCCTCTCTCCCCACCCCCCCATCCCAGTGGGATGGTCTGTCCTTTCAAGTCTGGTAGGAGACAAATCATTCTTCTACCATTCTCACATTCCAGTCACTTAATCTGAACTAACAACATCTTTTCTCCATCAGCACCCTAGACCCACTATCCCCACCCCCACAAACTGTAGCTAAATGCTGTCCCCTTCACACTTCACACTTCTGATAAAGAGTTATCTCGACTCGAAACGTTAGCTTGCTCCCTCTCCATGGATACTGTCTGCTCCGCTAGGCACCCAACAGCCCGACTCAACTTTGAGTTCTCCAGTTTCAAATAACCTCCTTTCCTAGCCCCTCTCCCTCCCTGTCACTGCTACTTGCCACCAACCAGATTCATTCCTCCCTTTGACCAACCAATCGTACCCGCTGTCTTCACCTATCCCCACTTCACCACCCTCACAGCACCAAGGACCCGGGTTCGATTCCGGCCTCTGGTGACTGACTGTGTGGAATTTGCATATTCTCCCCGTGACTGTGTGGGTTTCCTCTGCGTACACCAGTTTCCTCCCACAATCCAAAGATGTGCAGGTTAGGTAAATTGGCTATGCTAAATTGCCCATAGTGTTCAGGGATGTGTAGGTTAGGTGCGTTAATCAGGGGAAATGTAAAATAATAGGGTGGGGAATGAGTCTGGGTGGGATACTCTTTGGAGGGTCAATGTGGACTTATAGGGTCATAGAGATATACAGCATGGAAACAGACCCTTCGGTCCAACTTGTCCACGCCAACCAGATATCCTAACCGAATCTCGTCCCACCTGCCAGCACCTGGCCCATATCCTTCCAAACCCTTCCTATTTACATACCCATCCAAATGCCTTTTAAATGTTGCAATTGTACCAGCCTACACCACTTCCTCTGGCAGCTCATTCCAGACACATACCACCCTCTGCATGAAAAAGTTGCCCTTTAGGTCTCACCCTAAACCTATGCCCTCTAGTGCTGGACTCCCCACTCCAGGGAAATTTATCTATTTATCCTATCCATGCCCTTCATGATTTTATAAACCTCTATAAGGTTCCCTCAGCCTCCGACAATCTAGGGAAAACAGCCCTAGCATATTCAAGCTCTCTCTATAGCTCAAATCCTCCAACCATGGCAACATCCTTATAAATGTTTTCTGAACCCTTTCAAGTTTCATAACATCTTTCCAATAGGAAGGAGACCAGAATTGCATGCAATATTCCAACTGTGGCCTAACCAATCACTGGCCACTACACCTCCAATTTTGGTGTCATCTGCAAACTTACTAACTGTACCTTTTATGCTCACATCCAAATCATTTATGTAAATGACAAAAAGTAGAGGACTCAGCACCTATTCTTGTGGCATTCCACTGATCACAGGCCTCCAGTCTGAAAAACAACTCTCCGCCTCCAGTCTGAAAAAGAACCCTCCACCACCACCCTCTGTCTTCTACCTTTGAGACAGTTCTGTATCCAAATGGCTAGTTCTCCCTGTATTCCATGAGGTCTAACCTTGCTCACCAGTCTCCCATGGGAAACCTTGTCGAATGCCTTACTGAAGTCCAGTTAGATCACGTCTACCGCTCTGCCCTCATCAATCCTCTTTGTTACTTCTTCAAAAAACTCAAGTTTGTGAGACATGATTTCCCACAAGGCCATGTTGACTATCCCTATTGTTGGGCCGAAAGGCCTGTTTCCACACTGTGGGGATTCTATGATTCACCCTGTTCCATTCCACAACCAACACCATCCTCCTCTCCATGGCGTCTTCCCATTTGACTGCAGAAGGTGCACAACCTGCACCTTCACCTCCTCCCTCCTCCCCTTACAAGGGCCTAAACAGTCTTTCCAGGTGAAGCAGCATTTCACCTGTACCTCCTCCAATTCCAGCATGTGCAATAATTTGCTCTTACAGTAGGAAACTACGCACCAATTAGTTTTAATGTCTGTCATTCAGAAATTGTTGAAATCAGTATAAGTAACAATAGGAAATTTGAGAAGTCAAAATACAACCAATCAGAGTAAGCATGGTCATATTGAATGGCGGAGCAGGCTTGAGGATGTGAATTGCCTACTCTTGCTCCTGGTTTTTACATAGAAAGCCACTGCTTTTTAAAATTATGTATAACTTACCACCGTAATTTATCTCGAGGGTTGGAATATAAAAGCACCGTTGTGCTACTGAGACTTTATAAAGCTCTGGTTAGGCCCCATTTGGAGTACTGTGTCCAGTTTTGGTCCCCACACCTCAGGAAGGGCATACTGGCACTGGAGCGTGTCCAGCAGAGATTCACACGGATGATCCCTGGAATGGTAGGTCTAACATACGAGGAAAAGCTGAGGATCCTGGGATTGTATTCATTGGAGTTTAGAAGATTAAGGGGAGATCTAATAGAAACTTACAAGATAATACATGGCATGGAAAGGGTGGACGCTAGGAAATTGTTTCCGTTAGGCGAGGAGACTAGGACCCGTGGACACAGCCTTAGAATTAGAGGGGATAAATTCAACAGAAATGCGGAGACATTTCTTCAGCCAGAGAGTGGTGGGCCTGTGAAATTCATTGCCGCGGAGTGCAGTGGAGACCGGGACACTAAATGTCTTCAAGGCAGAGATTGATAAATTCTTGATGTCACAAGGAATTAAGGGCTACGGGGAGAATGCGGGTAAGTGGAGTTGAAATGCCTATCAGCCATGATTGAATGGCGGAGTGGACTCAATGGGTCAAATGGCCTTACTTCCACTCCTATGTTTTATGGTCTTATGGTAGTTTTTTTTTTAAAAAGTCTGTTGGTCTTAATCTTAGGTTACCCTTTAATGGAGTAATATCCTATAAATGCAAGAATTCACTATTTCTTAGCCCAAATGTTGTTTTTAATCAGACTAACAATGATAAGACTTACTAGTTCTTACCCAAGATTTTATCAGGTGTTTCACAGCCTTAAAATATCTTGAAGACTACGTCCCAAGGATTAGTGTACAAATCAGACCTTTTTTTTGCTGTAAAATATTTGTGTATGTAGTTTTTAAAGGTTTGTACAAATGCCATAGAGCAGATAGTGGATTACATAGACAGTAAAGGGCACCACCTTTCAACATTCCGGGTATTAAATATGTACATATATTAAATGCTAAGGTAAATGCAGAATCTGGAGTTTACATGGGCAATTTTGCCTTTGTTTGCAGGCCTCAAAACTCTTCCATTTTTGTAAATAATTTTGGTGACAGATGAAATGTGCTCTGGGAACAAATGCAATTATTTGGTGAAAAATTCAGCTGGACATTAGTTTGTCAGAATCAGGTTTAATCAGTTGCTGTTATAATGGGAAGCATTAAAGGTATGTACAGGTTTAATTGCCAACAGTTTCATTACTATTTTAATGTTCTTAAAAGTGTATTCCAAAGATGTTGTTAGTTGAATTGGCTATGCTAAATTGCCTACAATGTCCAGACTAGGTGTGGGAAATGCAGGGTTACAGGGACAAGGTAGCATGGTGGGGTGGTCATCGGAGGATTGGTGTGGACTTGATGGGCCGAACGGACTACTTCCATGATTCTTTTGCGTTTGCAATAGGTTAAAAAAATATAATCAAAGATTAGAACAAGATGTCATAGTATTATTCTTTTAATTTCTGAATAGTAAGTCACATGCTTTGAATACGTCAAAGCACAAATAATTAATAGGTAGAGGGGATTTTTGGCAATGGCTTCAAATATTTCTAATAACTGAGTGCTTAAAAATAGAACTGTAGATGCTTGTGCAGTACAGAATGCCACCATATGGCCATGATACATGTAGGCTTTGCTCAAACAAAGTGGAGCACATCAGCCTGTACAACTAAAATAAGATTCACATGTCATATTGTGCTACCACTAGATCATTTTTGTTTTGATATTCAGTGGAAACTTGGCAGAGCAGATAGTGCACAACAGAAATGACCTCTCCTAACAGACTATATTCAAATAATTAAGAACGTAGATGACATATAAATGACAAACTGCACTTACACTGAAGTACATTTGGGCATGTTACATCTTCCATAGTTACTGTGTATTGACTCAAGTTTATAGTTTCTGATTTTCTATAGCTACTGTATATATGTACATTTTACACAATTAAAGTTGAAAAGTTCCTAATGTGCATTCAGAAGTGCTAGTTAACTGAAGATATGTTGGTTACAAATTGAAATTGGAACAAATTAACTAGGGCTATGTGAATTTATTCAATAAAACTAACCAAATGTTGCCTGTGAACATAGAGTTTAACATAACTGAAAATCGAAGATTAATATCATTGTGGTAAAGTGCATGTGTTTATTCTGCAAACAGGATTGGACACTGTATATATATGCTGGTGATCAGTTTGAACTGGGTTGTGGTACCCCAGTTAAAACAGCATGGAGGAAGAATTTCTTAAAATCCAAACAAATTATCGTAACTAAGCAATTCTACAAGACGTCCCTGGAAACTAGCTGTTTCTTCCCAAATTTTATTGCTCCTATTTTCAAGATAGTGCTAAGAAACCGCTTGCTTATTGTAGTCTTGTGAATTATTTTTTTATTTCTAACTTGTTTATTGAAGGAAAACAAAAAGTATCCTCAAATATTATAACACATTTGCTAGCCAAGAGGGATGATAATACATTCTACCAGTACTTTACAGCTAATTGCAAATAGGTTGTTATTTTGTTTTGAAAGAGGACAGAGGATAGAAAAGACAAAACAGGACAGGATGTTGTCTAATGAGGGACAGGGCTGATTATTTTGCGCAGAACAGGATCCGTTCCTTGGTCCAGTTGTGGGAACTAAGAAATTTAGAAAATTTTACATAACTGGAGTTTAATTCAGATAAATGCGAGGTGCTGCATTTTGGGAAAGCAAATCTTAGCAGGACTTATACACTTAATGGTAAGGTCCTAGGGAGAGTTGCTGAACAAAGAGACCTTGGAGTGCTGGTTCATAACTCCTTGAAAGTAGAATCGCAGGTAGATAGGATAGTGAGGAAGGTGTTTGGTATGCTTTCCTTTATTGGTCAGAGTATTGAGTACAGGAGTTGGGAAGTAGTGTTGCGGCTGTACAGGACATTGGTTAGGCCACAGTTGGAATATTGCGTGCAATTCTGGTCTCCTTCCTATCGGAAAGATGTAGTGAAACTTGAAAGGGTTCAGAAAAGATTTACAAGGATGTTGCCAGGGTTGGAGGGTCTGAGCTACAGGGAGAGGCTGAACAAGCTGGGGCTGTTTTCCCTGGAGTGTCAGAGGCCGAGGGGTGACCTTATAGAGGTTTACAAAATTATGAGGGGCATGGATAGGATAAATAGACAAAGTCTTTTCCCTGGGGTCAGGGAGTCCAGAACTAGAGGGCATAGGTTTAAGGTGAGGGGAGAGAGATATAAAAGAGACCGAAGGGGCAACTTTTCCACGCAGAGGGTGGTACGTGTTAGAATGAGCTGCCAGAGGAAGTGGTGGAAGCTGGTTCAATTGCAACATTTAAGAGGCATTTGGATGGGTACATAAATAGGAAGAGTTTGGAGGGATATGGGCCGGATGCTGGCAGGTGGGACTAGATTGGGTTGGGATATCTGGTCGGCGTGGACGGTTGGACCGAAGGGTCTGTTTCCATGCTGTACATCTGTGACTTGAAATAAAAACCTGGATATTTATTCATTAAGACCATAAAAATACTTAGGTATTTAAATTGCAATGTTTAGTCTATTAAGAGGTTTCTACAATGTCAACTCCTTTCAACTAAGTTTGTGATATCACATTCCAAGCAATTTCAGTCATTTTTATTTTTAAACCAGCATGTCAGCACATGCATCGATTTGATCATTTGTTAAAGTGACTTTGTCACAATTCACTAAAAGTTTGAATGTTAATCCAAATAATCAAACCAGGGTGTCACAAGAATTCTGGGAGAATGCATTGCAGTCACCATGACTGGAGAATGGATCACAACAGGACACCCTCACTGATTTTCCTTGTCAAGCATCGAATCAGAGGGTGGCAGAGATTTCACCGAGGGGAATTCACAGTCACCTGGGCAGCTGCTTGCCGTGTAATGTCTGCTTGCCTAAGAAGAAGGGAGGGGTCCCACTCAGTAAGTGGGCTCCGCTGAAGCCTCAGCTAAATATATGGATGGTAAACGTACAGACCTGTACATACGAATGATTAATTCCAATCTCTGTATGTAAAGAAATGGAATGTATACGTATGTATGGCATCACCAATTGTATAGATATCAAAATAATTTTATGAATAAAGTATATTTTTGAAATAAAAAAATTCAGAGTCACCCAGGCCAACTTCCACTTTAGGTGGAGATCAAATATGGACCAGGTCCAAAGGGACTCAATGTATAAAGGTCTGGGCAACAGGGGATAACAAAACACCCAATGCCACCCTCACCCTGATGGCCACCTTTGTGTGTGGCTGCATCAAGCTGTGTGTGGATCCCTGGTATACAAACACCAAGTGTCACTACGTACTAAGGTTCTACCTGTCCCCGCTGCCACAGAACGTTCCAAGTAGTTGGACCATTCCGTATCACCTGTCCTTCGTGGAGAAATTTATGAAGAAACACACCTTCGACCACAAGTCCATCAGGAAGGGGTCAGCACGTAATGTCCTTGAGACCCTTCCGGAAAAGGAGAGGGTAGATCCTGTCGAACGGTTCCCTGGGCAGACTGTCAAAGTCATTTGGCAGAATGCCTCAATCGCCAGAAGATTCCAACAAGCACCAAGACATGGCTTGGCTGGTGGTGAGAAGGGCTCTGCCTGAGATCCTTTATGCACGCCCGGACTCTGCCGCACTGCACGTTGCCCTCGAAGCAGCTGTGGGGAGCAACAAGACTGTCATACACCTCCTTCTGGAATGTGCCTATGCAAAGGAAGTCTGGAGAGGAATGCAGTGATGTTTGTCGAGGTTTGTACCGAACAGCTCCGTGATGCAGGACTCCGTGCTCTATGGTCTGTTCCTCTGTGGGACGCACACAGATGATCAACTATGCTTGGAGGATCATCAACTCTGTGAAGGACGCTCTCTGAGTGGTCCGAAACCTGTTGATCTTCTAGCTGAAGGGGTTGACCCCGACTGAGTGTTGCAGACTGGCACATTCCAAGGTCCAGGACTACGTGCGGAGGGACGAACTGAAGCTTAGGGCAGCTGCCGCCAAGGCGCCGTGGGGAAAGACCACCGTGTAAGGTCTACCTGCCAAAGAACAGGGGGGCCCACTCAGTAATCGGGCCCTGCTGATGCCTCAGCGAAATACCTGGATGGTCAATGTACAGACTTGTACATACCAATGATTAATTACAATCTGTCTGTAAAGAAATGAAATGTATATGTATAGCATCACCAATTGTATAGATATCAAAATAATTTTATGAATAAAGTATACTTTTGGAATAAAAAAATTCTTAGAGACAGCACCGTAGTCATGATGACTGACTTTAAGGTGTGGTTAAACCAGAAACTAATGTTGTGTTCCACCCAAAATCTCCT